>NC_084827.1:85020700-85125700 GCF_033115175.1 Lepus europaeus | reverse complement strand
GGCCCCTCTTGTATTTCATGTTTCTGCCTCTCTTCAAAGCAAAATTTCCCTAAAACTCAGATTCTTTATTGTATCTGCACATGTCCTCATCTCTTATTTATCCATCCTCATGCTCTCCAGTGTGAATCTCATCTTCTCCACTGCTTGAAAAGAAGTGTGTTGGGGCAGGCATTTGGTCTAGCATCTAAGATGATGGCTGTGATGCTCATCTCCCACATGAGAGTGCCAGAGTTCAAGTCCTGCCTTTGAATCTGATTCCAGCTTTCTGCTAGTGTGTACCATGGGAGGAAGTAGTGATGGTTCAACCAGTTGTGTTCCTGACATCACATAGGAAACCCGAATTGAGTTTCTGGCTCCCAGTTTTTGCCCTGGCCAGCATTTGGGGAGTAAACCAGCAGATGGAAGGTGTCTCCTTCTCTGTGTCTCTTTCTGCTGAAAATATCATTTTAGTAACAATAATAAAAGTAATCTTGTTGTAAGGCACAGCTTTCATTAGTGTTCCTGACACCAGATTTCCCTGGGTTTGAACCTACCTCATTGTTTACAGTTTCCCCATATTTCCAATGGCTCCTGCTCCCTCATTTCTCCTCTAAATATTAGTATGTTCCAGTGATTAGTCCCCATTTTATCATCTTCATCTCCCTGCCTGATCTTATCTGGTTCCATGTCTTTAAATAAACTACATGTTTATATTTATATCTCTGGTTTTGACTTCTGCCATGGGGCCCAAATGGTTTCTGGCTACACAAAATATCCCCTTGGATATGTGATGGACATTTAATCATCTTGATCCTAATGGGCTTAAGGCAGAAGTCTTGATAATCTCCTTGCAAAGCATCATCTCTTCTAATCTCCCCAATTTCAATGATAAAAAAAAAAAAATCCAAGATCTTAGACCAAAAGCCTGGGAGAGCTCCTTGATTTCTCTCTCTGATTCATCCTCCTGAGTTAAACCATTACATTTTAAAAAATAATTTTTCTAACA
The DNA here is from genome assembly GCF_033115175.1 of Lepus europaeus. NCBI lineage: Eukaryota > Metazoa > Chordata > Mammalia > Lagomorpha > Leporidae > Lepus > Lepus europaeus. The sequence continues at coordinate 85,124,715 of NC_084827.1, read as the reverse complement.
TATATTTCCAATCTCTTCATTTATTTTCTATCTGCCCTGCCTCCATCTTTGTCCACACCATCGTCATCTCATTCTTGGGACAGTGTTTTGATTGGTCTCCTGCTTCCTTTCTCCACCCAGAGCTAAAAGATCAGATGCACCTCTGACCAGAACACATAGCTCCCTTGATTACAATGACCCTAGGGTGTCAGTATCACCTGGAATAAAATCTACGCTCCTTATAACTGCATGCAGGACTCCTTCCTTCTTCCTTGGTGTCATCACATGGTGCTCACTTCCTGCTTCACTCTATTCCCATTGCTTTGCTCTCTTTTCTGTGGTAGAAGCAGGGTAATTTGAGGCCAGCATTGTGGCTAACCCATAGCCTGCACCTCTGGCATCTCATATGGGCAGCCATTTGGGTTCTGACTCTACTTCCAGTCCTGCTTGCAGCAGAAGATGGCTCAAGCACTTAGGCCCCTGCCACTCATGTGGGAGACCTGGTTGGAGTTCCAGGCTATTGGCTTCAGCCTGGCCCAGTCCGGGCCATTGTGGTCATTTAGGAATAAACTACCAGATGGAAGATCTCACCATTTCTTTCTTACACTCTCAGCCATTCTTCCTTTAAAATAATATATATATATATATATGTGTGTGTGTGTGTGTGTGTATGTATGTTAAAAAGCCAAAAGGCAGGATGAGTGGGCTCATTTGTGTCTGTTGCTTGCCCTTGTCTGGGATGCTCATTCCTGGCTTCTTTTTTTTTTTTTTTTTTTGACAGGCAGAGTGGACAGTAGAGGGAGACAGAGAGAAAGGTCTTCCTTTTTGCCCTTGGTTCACCCTCCAATGGCCGCCGCGGTAGGCGCGCTGCGGCCGGCACACCGCGCTGATCCGATGGCAGGAGCCAGGTGCTTCTCCTGGTCTCCCATGGGGTGCAGGGCCCAAGCACTTGGGCCACCCTCCACTGCACTCCCTGGCCACAGCAGAGAGCTGGCCTGGAAGAGGGGCAACCGGGACAGAATCCGGCACCCCGACCGGGACTAGAACCCAGTGTGCCGGCGCTGCAAGGCGGAGGATTAGCCTAGTGAGCCGCGGCGCCGGCCATCATTCCTGGCTTTATTGCATGTTGCTACTTTCTTGTTCTTAAAATTTCCATTTCAGTGTAAGCACTTTTCAGAAAAAAAATCTCCCTTTGATTAATCTAGTAGATATTTCATTCACACACCTCTTCACCTTGATTGTCTTCATTTTTCCAGAGTAGTTATCACAAATTGAGGTGATCTTATTTATTTATAAGAAATTTTGTGTTGTTCATCTCTTTAAGTAGATTATAAACAGCATGAGGGCAGGGATCTTGTCTCACCTAATCTCTTCTGGATTTCCATCACCTAAAACAAAGTGCCCTTTCTCATATAAGGATCACAGTGAACATATGTTGAATGAAGGAATGATAATAATGCCACCAAGGAGTTCGCAGGTAAAAGGAAATACTTGAGGGCAAGGAAAAAAATTCTATAATGGTAAGTATATGTTCTGAGGAGTCTGGTGGAAAGTATTACATAATTGTTTCCAAGTCAAATTTTCTTGGTTAAAAAATGAATTACTATATAACATTTCAAGTGACAATACTAAAACTGAATGTATCAGCATACCTAGATCTGAGAAATAAGATGAAAGTGAACAAATGGACCTCAGGGTGATACAGAGAGTATCCATGTAAAATAGTGTAAAACTACATGATACACATATTGTTAATGTGAGTAACCTATGTGGTTAAAATCTGCAACATGGAGCTAGTGTGTTAAGCTACTTCTTGTGACACCCGCAATCCATATTGAAGTGCTGGTTCATCCTGGCTGCTTTGCTTCTTCCTGCTAATATGTCCTGGAACGACTGATGATGCCCAAGTTCTTGGACTCTGGCACCTTATGTTGGAGACTAGGATGGAGGTCCTGGCTCCTTGCTTTGGCCTGGATCAGGCCAGGCTGATATGGGCATTTGGGGAGTAAACCAGGGGATGGAAGATTCTCTCTCTCTCTCTCTCGTTCTCAATCTCAGTCTTTCAAGTGGATGAAAATCAAATAAACATTTTAAAATGTACAATATGAATTTGAAGGAGGAAGGATTTCCTATTTAAAATAGGAGCCACTTTTGGCTGTGGAGGGAATAAGAATCAGACAAGGAAAAAAGGAGACTTCAATTTTATCTGAAAAGTGTCTTTTTTTTTTTCTATTTAAAAATCTGAAGTATTTCTGACAAAGTACTAGGATTCTGCAGTTCAGTATGTTGATGAATTTTTATTATTTCTTATAAGGACTGAACTTTAAACAAAAATAACTTCATTAAGGTCTATTATATACCTGTCATCTGAGAGAATCTTAAGGAATTGATTCATATAATATAATGTCTTTATATTTAAATCCAGAGTTAACTAATCCAGCTTGGGATCTAACTTCATGATTCTTGGGTGGGCTTCCTTCTGGCTGGCATCTGAGTTTTCGGGTCAGACTGAAATGTAGTGGAATGTGGAAATGGGAGGGAAAACATCTGTGCATCAACTCCAGGATCGCTCTGCTTTTCCTTTGGATTTTTTTCCCTTTAAAGTAAGGATGACAAAAGCAACAAATGTCATTTGTTGAGGACATGCAATGTGTTAAGGACTCTCTGAACATTCTTGCATTCAAACTCACAGCAACTGTTTGAGGTATTATTATCCCTATTTTATAAGTGAGAAGACAGAGATTTCCAGAGGTCTTTGCCAGGCCACATAGCTGGTAGACAACAGAGGCAAGAATAAAGATAAGTAGATTTGACTATAAAGCTGGTGGGTCCTCCCTTACACGACTTTATCAACTACACTGTGGCTTCTTTTTTTTTTTTCTTCTTCTTTTTTTTTTTTTTTTTTTTGACAGGCAGAGTGGATAGTGAGAGAGAGAGAGAGAGACAGAGAGAAAGGTCTTCCATTTTGCCGTTGGTTCACCCTCCAATGGCCGCTGTGGCCGGTGCATCGCGCTGATCCGAAGCCAGGAGCCAGGAGCTTCTCCTGGTCTCCCATGTGGGTGCAGGACCCAAGGACTTGGACCATCCTCAACTGGGCTTCTTGATTTTTACTTCAGGCTTTTTACTTTAGATTTACTTGTTGATATCCAAAATTTTAAAAATTTAGTTTATTTTTTGTGTGAGAGATACATTTCCCATCCATGGTTTATTCCCCAAATGTATGCAACAGTTGGGGCTGCGGAAGTCAAAGCCAAGAGCTGGGAACTCAGTGGTCTCCCCCGTGGGTGGCAGGGACCCAAGCATTTGAGTCACCACCTGCTGCCTCCCAGAATGTACACTATCAAGAAATGGATGGGAGCAAAATCAGAACTCAAACCCAGGCACTCAGACATTAAATGTGGGTGTCTACCGGCATCTTAACCAGCATGTTAACCACGACACCACATGCCCACCCCTGGTTTGGATTTAAAAGCTGTTTTTTCCTTTCATTCACACATTTGGCCAATGGTCTTTATTTTTCAGAGAAAATATATTTAGACTGAGCTGGATTTCAACTATAGGAGACTAATAATCATAGTATGTACCATCTAGCATCTCTGCTACACACTGAATTTTGGTAGGTAAAAAATAGGCAACATTTACGTGTGTATGTGTGTATGTATAATATCATATATATATATGTGTGTACGTGTCTTAAAAGAATTTTACATAAGATATCAAATGCCAAGTCAGAAGTGCATGAAGCGGGGTTGGTGCTGTGGTATAGTGGATAAAGCTGCCATCTGTGGCACTGGCATCCCATATGGGCAGCGGATTAAGTCCTGGCTGCTCCACTTCCAATCCAGCTCTCTGATAATGCACCAGGGAAAAGGCAGCAGATGGTTCAAGTGCTTGCACACCTGCACCCATGTGGGAGATCTGGAAGAACTTCCTGGCTCCTAGCTTCGGATCAGCCCAGCTCTGGCCATTGATGCCATTTCAGGAGTGAACCAGTGAATAGAGGATCTCTCTCTCTCTCTGCCTCTCCCTCTCTTTCTTTGTAACTCTGTCTTTCAAATAAATAAGTAATTTTTTTAAAAGAAGAAGTGCATGAAGCAACAAGTGAGTAATATTAAGAATCATACTCAAAAAATCTTGAATGTAAACTGAGGCTGAGTTTTGTGAAGTAGTCAAGATTTATTCCCTGGATTCACTTCACTTCTATGTTCCCCAAAACAGCTTGACCTTGTCTCTGGCAGAAACTCGTTGAGTGAGTGACATGAGTCTGGCCCTCCATCCTCCATGTGGGGCCCTGTTCCTTACCTGGCTCATCCACCCCAGCCTTGAGCTTCTTCATGTTGGTCTGGGATGCTAGAGCACCACTTTCTCAGAACCACTTCCAGGAGCTCCCAAGGCAGCAACACTCCCTTTGAGCTGAGTCAGCCTTATTGCCTTTGGTCACAAAGGGAAATCTGGGCTGCTGTGTTCATGAATGAAAAAGACCAATGAATTATTCGACACAAGTAATACATTTTCATTTTAGAAGATCTTTCTCACTCAGCCCCAGAAGGTGACTCTGAATTTCAAGCATCATGCTGTTAAAATAGGGAACATATTTTTTGGGAAAGGATCTTTCTGTGCATCTAAAGCAAGCTATGTTGCTTCATTTTTCTCTCTTCTTGTGCTGTAATTCTGGTCTTCATACCATCAGGTGGGGTATGATCAGGATCCTGAGAACTGTGTGAAATTGCTTTTTCCAGAAGTATATAGATAGTATTCGCCTTTCAGTGCTGATTGGGCAGTAGAGGTTTCTGTATTGAAGGCAGATAAAGACCACAATTTAGAACATAGTAAGAGTTTTTAAAAGTTGTAGGGCCGGTGCCGTGGCTCACTTGGTTAATCCTCGGCCTGCGGCTGTGGCATCCATATGGGTGCCGGGTTCTAGTCCTGGCTGCTCCTCTTCCAGTCCAGCTCTCTGCTGTGGCCCGGGAAGGCAGTGGAGGATGGCCCAAGTGCTTGGGCCCCTGCGCCTGCATCGGAGACCAGGAGAAGCACCTGGCTCCTGGCTTCGGATCGGCACAGCGCTGGCTGTAGTGGCCATTATGGGAGTGAACCAACGGAAGGAAGACCTTTCTCTCTGTCTTTCTCTCATTGTCTATAACTCTACCTGTCAAATAAAAAAAAAAAGTTGTAGCCATGATATTGAGAATGTGAGAGGAAATTAAACAATAGCTGAAACATAAAAATGAACTTTAGTTAGTGGAAAAACAAAATTTTGCATACATAGATGCATATCTCCTCCCATTTATAGCTGAGATAGTTTTGCTGAATTCATCAGAATTTATACTTATACTGACCAGAATAAGAGTAATAATAACATTAGCTGCAATGCCATAGACTTCTTTATAGCCTTTCTTGGGATTCTGAAGAATTTAAAAGCTAAAAAAAAATCAATTTCATGAATACAGAGGGTAGTTTTATAAAAGTCACTTTAGGCTCACCTGGGAGAGTGGATTTATTTGTGGAAGTCTTCAATAACTCATCTAAGGGGAAAAGGGAGATTAGATCACATGAAGGAGAATTTCTGGGATTAAGTGGGTTTCCTTTGTGACCCCTCTTTTTCATTTCTTCACAGATACACTTGAGAATCCCCTCATGATGGGGATGACAGGAATGTTTTCAGAGCCAGATCTGCTTATGAAGAAAGCTCCACTTTCTGTCAAGTAAGCTAACAGGCACTATGGCCAGTTAACTTCAGCCCATTAGAATACTTTCTGGTGGCTTCCATTACTTCTTAGGTAAAAAGCCCATTTAAAGAGCTGTAGTAAAATACTGTACCTTTCCCCCTTCTTGCTAGTGAAAACAGAATTGTCTTTTGTATTTTTTCCCATATTGGATACATTGATTGAATGGTTAGGGGAGAGAATATATGAAAATTAACTTCCATTTGATATAGTTTTAGCTTCAGTGTAATTTCTGATGCCATGGTATTATAATGTATAACACCATAGGTTTCCTATAACCTTTAAAAATATTTATAGGTAAAATGAGATGACATCTCAGATTTACTTCAAAACATGCAATCAAAAATGTTGCAATTAGACAAAATAAGATTAGAAGATTTTTAAACCTCATTAAAGTTAGATGATGAAGACTTGCAGATTTATTTCCCTGTTCTACTGTACAGTGTGTGAAGTATTTTTGTTTCCATTACTTAGCTGAAACTCACCTCTAAAAATTTTTCCCTTTTCAGGTGCTTGATTATCCTGAAATACTATTCATGTAAAAGAGTCAGAATAAATGCTTGGTTTATTTCCTTTATTACATCAATTTTCAGAGTACTTTTTTTTTTTCTTTTCTACCTTTCTTTCTTTTTTTTTTTTTTTTTGAAAGACTTATTTATTTGAAAGTCAGAGCAAGTCTTCCACGTGGATGCAGTGACCCAAGGACTTGGGCCATCTTCTACTGCTTTCCCAGGAACATTAACAGGAAGCTGGATCCGAAGTGGAGCAGCCAGGGCTCGAATAAGCACCCATTCGTGATGCCCGCACAGCAGGCCGGGGCGTTAACCTGCTGCGCCGCAGTGTCTGCCCCTGTGTTGTTTCTTAGAGCTCTTTATTTGGGTGAGTGGTACATTTTTCTTTTCTTTCTTTTGTTAGCATTGTTACCTGGATTTAAAAATACATTTGGTATCTTTGAACCTGTTGCAATCATCACACATGGTGGTACACCTTAGACCAGCGAGAATCTATTCAGGCTGGCTCTGGTGTCCTCTTGACATCCTGCTAGCCTTTGGTGGTGTCTTTGTCTTTTGGAACAGTGAGTTGTTCTAGATATTTTGGTATTTCATAAAATGTTTCTCCAAGAATTTGAAGTATTTTGACCCTAGATATGGAGGTGAAGCAAAGTTATGTTGCACTGTACTGGTTAGTAGAGATTCAACTGGGGGGCTGGTGCCGTGGTGCACTAGGTTAATCCTCTGCCTGTGGTGCCGCATCCCATATGTGTGCCAGTTCTAGTCCTGGTTGCTCCTCTTCCAGTCCAGCTCTCTGCTGTGGCCTGGGAAGGCAGTGGAGGATGGCCCAAGTGCTTGGGCCCCTGCACCCGCATGGGAGACCAGGAGGAAGCACCTGGCTCCTGGCTTCGGATCGGTGCAGCTCCGGCTGTTGTGGCAACTTAGGGAGTGAACCAACGGAAGGAAGCTCTTTCTCTCTGTCTCTCTCTCTCATTTTCTGAACTCTATCTGTCAAATAAAAAAAAAAGAAATTAAATTGGAAGAGCCAGTGGCTGATATAATTTTTCATTTTCATGACTGAGTGGATGGTCCAATTCTTACCCTGATACCACTTATTATTTCAACAAGCCCATGTCAGCCAGCTTAGGACTCACTTTGGCTTCTGAGCACCTGTGCTGATGGGCTCTCTGTGTATCAGGTCTAGTGGACTCAGTCTTTGCTCTTTCAAGAGTCTTTGACTCTTTCAAGAGCCCAACCTCACCCACAGAATAAGGGACTAAGTTACATTTGGTTCCCTGTCTTCTGCTCTTTGAGAGTCAAAACCAAGCATCAATACCATCACTTTCACCAATAAATTTGTCTTTATAATTTTGGGGAGCATGGCAGTGATTATTAGAACAATGGTTGCCAATTGGTATACACTCTCCTCCTGAGGCTTTGTAGACAAGATCTCTTAAGTTCACATAGTACCCATACAATCCCATGATAAATTACTGTCCCCATGTTACTGATGAGCACATCGAGGCTTAGAGAGGCCAGGCCACTCCTTTAAGGAGCTGGGAGTCACATCAAAGACTCTGAATCTAAAGTTGGCTCCTTCAACAATTCAGTGCCTTCTCTATTGCTCAGAAATGCTGGAAATACACACACATACACACACACAAAACCAGATATGGTTTTTCATCTTAAGGAGTTCACATTCCCACTTGAGGAAGATAAGATCTACAAAGAAAAAAATCAAACACTTTTGGTCAACATAAAGCTACTAAAAGAGAAGTGTAGTCATCTCGTTTTCAACCCACCTACCTCGTACTGACAGATTAATTTTACTGAAATGTTTTTCCTCTCACTACTTCTCTGCTAAAAACTTCAGAGATCCCCATAGCCCACAACAAAGTCCAATTTTCTTATTTGGCATTTAAGGCCTTCCAAAATTTGGCCCTTACCTATCTCCTCATGTGTGAAATTCCACTGCGAAGCTGGCTTGTGAACTGGATGTCTAAGCCAAAGACATGTTTGGTGCTCAATGCTTTTGAATTCAAGACATTTTCTCACACTAAGGGCATCTTTGCTCTTCTTAGTTGCACCTGTTACTAGATGATCATGAAGATGCAGGCAACGGTCTGACATCTCCAGTGGTGTATAGCCAAGTTGGTCATTTATTCCCCAAATGCATCATAGCCAAACTGGTCATTTTATTCCCCAAATGCATCTTTTCAGTTCCTGCTCTGGGCCTTTGCTGTGTCACAACCCTGCCCTGATGTTTTCCTTTCTTTCTTAAATACCTCCTTGACATTCTGGAACCTCTCCTCCATACTTCAGGACCTTCTTTCCCATGATCTCATTTGAAATTTTATAGAACTTTTTGTCTATTTTAATTACCATACACAGCCTTAAATCACCACTTACATATTTTTAAAAGTGTACTTGAGTTTTTTCTAATTATGAAAGTAACAAATGCTAAAAGCAAAACTTGGGAATGTGCCAGGAACAATAAGAGAAAATTAATTAGTGATAATATTACAACCCAGAAAAACTGCTATTTTTTATTGTGCGTGCATATATATGTTATAGTGTCTAAACAATAATGGTTTCTTATTGTTCCTATGGTTTTGTAAACAGTTTTACTCTTAGCAAATTTCTCTTGTCAATGAAATTCATGCACAACTGATTTTAAGTGCCTGCATAATATTTCATCATATAAACCTTCACTTGCTTAATTATTCAATTTTCTATTACTAGATATTTATATAGCTTTTCTATTACAAATGATGTTGCAGTAAATGTACTTGGGGTAATATTCTTAACACTTTTTATCTTTTAGATAGAGAGGAGTTAAGACTATCTGTCAAAAGTAGATATGCCTGATTCTAAAACCACTTCCTAACTCTGCTCCATTGGGCAACGACATAAGCTTTCTAAGTTCACATTTTCCCATCTTTGACATATTTGTTACACTGAAGTATTGTAGCAAGATAACTGGTTCTTGGTAAGTTGGTAATAAATGTTATTATGATTTTTATGCTCTGCCTGAAGTCTCCTCACCTATGGCTACATCACAAAGCTCTTAAGAGCCTCTATCTAATGGGACTTGTGTTTGTCCTCAGGTCTGTAATGATAGTGATGACAGTGATGCCTCAATAATCACTGAACAGTCTCTGTGTAAGAAAGCTACCCTTAGCAACACTCCCTAGCAAATCCAAAACTTGTATTGGCATCTAAAGACTTAAAACTCTCTTCTGACCCAAATGTTCATTGCTTATCTTAGTTTTATAATGTTCCAATTTGCCCCTATATTCTTTATATTTTCCTCAACAATGGAGTTGATTGGCCCTCCTGGGTGTAGATCATGTTCACATGGGAGGGGCTGGGAAGATCTATGCTACCTCATGTGATGGTATTCCTGGGACACTAATGCATGGCACTGTGAAACACATCTTTGGCTGCGCTAGCCAGTTCAAAAGCCAGCTTCACAGCAGAATTTCACACATGCAAATGAACCATTGTGATCCTAGTCATGAAAATTCATGGAATAGTGGTTAGTTCAGTGTGGATGACCTGTCAATTTGGCAGCCAATCGTTTAGTTAAACATCCAAATTACTGGACAGTTACTCGGTCTAAAGCTAGCCTTCCTGCTTGTTACTGGGCTCTATGTAATCCTATTAAAAGCAATGACATTCCCTTTGATTTGTGGCAGTTAATGGCACAGAAGTACCATGCAGACGCAGGACTTGTGTTTGGCACAGTTTGCATGTGGGCATTGTGAGAAGGACCATTAGTGTTACTATTGGATTTATCCTTAAAATACTAAGTATCCTCTGTTGAGCAACAAGCCAAGCATCTAAATTTCAAGGGCATTCCTATCTACTTCTTTTATTAGTTTTAAATGAGAGTTTATTAAGGATTGAATCATCATGTTTTCATTTGTACTAATTGATTTTGTTCAATGTACTTTAACTTTTTGTATTAGCCTGTATTATCAGGCAATGGAACAGAAAGCCACAGAACCTCCTTAGGGCTTGGAAGAACTTGGAATTTGGTTGACAGTGACCCATCAGAAGTTTAATTCAGTCATAAGGTGATAGTATTGGTAAGTAAGAAAATGAATCCAGAACAGTAATTCTTAACCACAGATCTCTTTGAGAATGTGAGGAGAACTCCAGTCTCACTCTAAAAAAATGCACAAATCATGTAACATGAAAGTTCTGATAATTCATGCATTTGCATAAGCCCAGGGGTCCAGAGAACCATAAATCCTAGGATAAGTTTCCTGCTCTGAATGTGAGAAGAGGGAACATGGTTAAAGAGAGACAGAGAGTCAGAGGGGCAGCCACAGAAATAGAAAAATATAGAGATATAGGTGATAGAGATAGATAGATAGATAGATAGATAGAAACTCAAAGATAGAGAGATTGAGAGACAGAAAGTAGATGTAAATTCTACTTTTATGGTGCAATATAATATCTCAATATTAGGTGCAAATAGGTTCTAATAAACTCTTTTTTCCATTCATAATCCTAGAATTTCTGGCAAATGAAATCTCTCATAAGACAGACATGACATATCCCTCACCTGAAGACTTTTGACACAGTGTTGAAAGAATGTACAGACATAAACATTTCATTTTAAAGGAAAGTCTATAGATGTTTTAAAGACACAGTGTTGTGAGTTAAAGGACCAATTGGTTTGTACTTACAAAAGTCTTTTGTAGATACTAAAAGCCATTGATAGGATAACTAATAAAATAATATTGATTAAAAATGCATTATACTTTAAATTTTTCAAAAAACAATTTTAACAAGACAACTACACTGTGTACTTTTTTATAAAAATTATTGATTATTTCATTTGGGAAGGCTGGGTTACAGAAAGAGACGGAGACAGAGAGAGAGAGAGAGAGAGAAAGAGAGAGAGAGAAAGTCTTCCATCTGCTGGTTCACTCGCTAATGGTCACAACAGCTGGGGCTAGGCCAGGCTGAAGCTAGGAGCTAAGAGCTTCTTCCAGGCCTCCCATGTGGGTGCAGGGGTCCAAGCACTTGGGCCATCCTCAGCTGCTTTCCAAGGCACATTAACTGCAGGAGGCAGCTTCACCCACTATGTCATGATGTCAGCCCCTCAAACAATTGTTAATAAATTTTCTTGTGTGTTATTCTCACATTAGCACTTTTTCGGATCAAGCACAAATTACCATTTATGTTTTAAACTTGAAGAAATTGAGATAGATATGTGGATATTTTCCTGGAATTATGAATACTCTATGAAAATGAATTATGAAAACCGGATTTTCTGGGTTTGATTCTTGGTTGACCCCGTATATCTTTGTTGAATATTAACACTCATAAAGTCAGCAGATATTACAAATATTGTGTCCTCATGTTCATAAAATATACAAATTGAAAATAGCATTGGTTTGGCCGGCGTTGTGGCTCACTAGGCTAATCCTCTGCCTGCAGCACCGGCACCCTGGGGTTCTAATCCTGGTTGGGGTGCCGGATTCTGTCCCTGTTGCTCCTCTTCCAGTCCAGCTCTCTGCTGTGGCCTGGGAGGGCAACAGAGGATGGCCCAAGTGCTTGGGTCCTGCACCCGCATGGGAGACTATGAGGAAGCACCTGAATCCTGGCTTCTGATCAGCACAGCGCCGGCCATAGTGGCCATTTGTGGTGTGAAGCAACGGAAGGAAGACCTTTCTCTCTGTGTCTCTCTCACTGTCTATAACTCTCTCTGTCTCTCTCTCTCACTGTCTAACTCTGCCTGGAAAAAAAATGAAAGAAAAAAAAAGAAAAAAGAAAAAAGAAAGGAAGGAAGGAAGGAAGAAAATAGCATTGTTTTAAAGAGAACAGGTTTCACGCATTTTGTAAGTACAGTTCTAAAAGATAATGATATTTCCTTCCCTTCCCATCTCTCTCCCTCAATCCTCTTCCTTTCTTCTGTTTTTTTTTTTCTTTAAGTTTTGCGGAGGCGTAATTTCAATGTCCTCTATAATCACAGGAAAAAAAGTGTTTTTAAAATGGCACAAAAGAGTAGAATCATAGAAACTTGGAGCACAGGGGACCTTAAAGATGAAGAATCTGAGCTATTTATGTGAAGGATGAAGACCCAACCTAGAACACTTGAGACGTCAGCAAGGTGCTCTAGCTAGCTGCGCGACACAGTGAGGAGACAGGGTGCTCAGTCAAGAACTTGCCTCTCAACCCCCTTCTTTAACAAGGGAGAAATGGGAGTAGAAGTATCTATTCTATGTCTTAAATACACTATGGTAAGCAACAAGTTTGAAAATTCGGGTGTGAATCATATTTAGTTTTCTTCCTAGACTATGCCTGGAAACTGTAAAATTCCAACTAGTGTTTCTCCGAAGTCGTCTTTACAGGATAATGTAAAGTTCTATGTGTTCTTGTCGGCCTGGGAGACTTCACATGGCTGTGAGGAAATCAGACAGATGAAATGCTCTGCTTCTGAGGCTATAGTAGAGATTTCTATGTTAGAATAGTTACTATCTGTTTCAAAGATGGATATTTACACATATGCCCACATATACCTGCGTGAGTTTTTTAATATATGTAATATTTATAAATTACATATATACATATATATATATATATAAAACTGTGAGCAATTGTAAAAGTATTAGGTCTTTGGGTTATTTGAACACTCTTCATTTATAATTTGCTTTTTGGGAATTATTTAGCTTTGCCAGATACCACCATATTCAATACTTTTTTTTTTAAATAATAAACATGTCTAGTCAAAGAAGGCATTAATGAAGCAATTCCCCAAATAAAACAGCCCATGATATCTGAGTTGCAGCAGAGAGAGAGTGTGGTCTTTGTAGTTTAATCAAGATCACAAGACTTGTTTTGAGCGTCTGTCATCTTTAATTTTACGGCACTTCATTTCAGAGTAGGACTGCCAGGGTCACATGCAATTAAAACACAGGCAAGATTTGTCTTGTGAAATCTTAACATAAAAAGTAATGTGTTACTCCATTTTAACTTTTCTACTGAACTCTGTGAACTCACTAATTACTTTTCCCCCCTCTTGTCACCTTTTTGATATGACATGTATTTTATAGAAGAGATAGAAGTTTGGATTTTTTTATATCATGCATACGATTGAGGATAACAAATTAAACCGGAGAAAAAAGGAATGCGTTTTTCAGAAATACGTTTTTTAGTAATATCTGCGTACTCCAGCTTCGATTACAAAGAACCTCATAGATCCAATTCTAGGGAATAACCATGAATCTGCTTAACTAGGGCAGGTAGAAGTGTAATAACGAACCAGAGATTTTATGGAGGGCAGGATCGTGAACTAGAGTTTTGTCTCTGGGGTGGGGGCAAAGGCGTTTTTATGTGATTGGCTATGAAGAATATTAAAAGTCAGCGCCAATGTGGAGATTTGGAGTCGAGGAGGGTGGTTGCATCACAGTGATCAGTAAATTGCATAGACCCTTATTAACCTTATTGATAAGGAGCTTAGGGAAGTCCCATTCAAACCGCAATATATTCTTTTTGTTCTTCTCCCTTGCAATCCCAGCCGTTTGTATGGACGGCCTTTATGCTGCACCTCAAAATTCAGTGTGAGTAGCTGTGCCTTTAACTGAGAGTAAGGGAATGGCACGGGAGCCAGCCTGTGCACAGGGGCTTTGGGCCTATTTAACTGGTGCGGCGGACACCTGGAGAATGTTTGAAAATTTTGTGCTTAAAGAATCTTTTATATTGCTCCTCTTTCAATGCAGCTGGGGTCTGTAGGGATCAGGGGATTATTTTTGATACCTGTCGAAAAGAGTTATGTCTACACTGATTTTCCATCCCTCACTACTAATTAACCTTATTGTATACAGGAAACAGTCTATTTAATACCTGCATTCTTTCTGTAATGCCAAGTAAAATGAAATCCAGTGTGAAATCTAGTTAGCGTTTGCCTTTTTGAAGTCATTTTTAAGTTTCCAGTTTGGGTGACTGTGACCTCAGAACTGATAGCTAGAAAAAGAGTGAGCTCAAACCAATTTTGACTTCAATTGTATTCTTCACCCCCTCCAACTTAAAAGCTTCCTTTCACCTGGACTTGTGAGAAGAGTGAAGGAACAGACATCCTGAGCAGGACAATGATTCCCCAGTGCTGTCCACGTTGAGTTCTCCTTGTGGCTGCGAGCCTCCCCTCCACAACTCCCATGGGCTGACCCCTACCCCACCAACTCTGCTTCTGCCCTGGCAGCTGAACATCTCTGTCCCCTTCTTTTCAAGCAAGGAGGCTCAAGTTTCTCAGACCGACACATCACAGAAAGTTGTGCAGCAGCAATGCAAATGTGTGAGAGGGTAGGAAGGGATAGGAGCCCAGTGTCAAATGATACAGGAAATCCCATTGGTGAAATGTTTGGAGGGAAAAAAGGTAGAGTCTAGCAAAAAACAGCAGAAATTAAACGGTGTAAAATGTCACCAAATGATGTGGAAAAATCCACACATCTTCAAGTATGCTGCACAATATGGAATTAGAACACATTTTGCTGGTGAGGTGAGAATGGTTCGTGCAATGGCTGCATTCCTGCTCTTAAAAATGTGAGTGCGTGTTTGTGTGTCAAGTAAACTTGTCAGCTTCCATGGTGCCAGAGGAAAGTGAGGATTTTCAGGCCAATGCCTTATATTTTCCAGATTTCTTGGCTTTTGAGATTTTTCATACATTGGTCAGAAAGCCTGTGCTCCATAACATTTATCTAACACACAAACCACGCATTTGAAAGTATAATGAAGTGGAGTAGAAGACACTGCTGAGTGGCACGGAAGCCTGGATCCTCCCAGTTCTGCAGAAGGACTTGAGAGTTGCTGTCAGGTGTGCTTGACTTGAGTTGGCGAATCTCACTGTCTTTGCTGCCGCTGCTGCTGATCTATAGATGTATTTCTTGGACACTGAGACTTTGAGAGAGGAAGATGAAGAGTCTTCTTTGAAGGGTCTTCTTTTATGGGGGGCTAGGAGTTAACACAAATACCAGTGATTTGGCTGCCTACAAGATACTACATTTAACTTGCTGATAGGAAATCCAATGGTGGATCTTATTCGTGTTTAGGTTTGCATATGTTCTGTGTGTTTGTCTTGGTTCACTTACCCAACAAGTGTGTACTGGGCACCAGATAGGGGCTTGGTGTTTCCACTCTACTCCACTGCTTTCTTTGCACTCTCCTAATTACAGGAGTGTTCTACAGAATCCAGCTGATTGCTTGAGAATTTTGTGCATGCCTCACTTCAAGCATATGATAGCAAAAATCAGCTGGATAAGTCTATCAGGGGTGTGTGTGTGTGTGTGTGTGTATCCTTGTGCCAGGTCTCACACCAAGACAGATAGATATTTTCATCTGACAACACTACTGCAGAAAATTGCCATCTTTTTGTGCAAGATGTTCCTGTATTCTCATCATTTGAATGATTCAGGATCACTCTCTGGCAGCATGAAACACAGCGTGTCTTGATGCCTGCCTCTTTTTCAATTATATTTAAGAGGAAGACTGCTGGGGAACCATTTTTTTCATCCTGCACAAGACTCCTAAAGAGCCAGGTTTAATTTCAGCACAATATTAGGTCGTATGATATGATGGATGAAAACAGGACACTGACAAATAGGATCCCACACAGGATAATATGCTGTAACACAGAGTTGAAGCTACCCCAACAGGTACTTTTCAAGATGTGGCAAACCAGGCTCCCATTCTACCTTTTCCATAATGCAATAAAATGGTCAGTACAGTGTCTGTGAAACATGTAGACAACCAAAGTGCTACATGAACATTTAGCTGTAACAGCAATAGCACGAGTGAGATTTAACCACTTATTCACAATAATGGTATCTTCATTTCTTTTAGGAAATCACCTAATATTCCTATCGGTCTTTGATGAAAGCTAGTTTAAAAGGGTAGCTTTCATTAGTTGTCTTACAGAACAACCAGGTACTCAAATGTGGAGTATAAAGATTTGGGATGTTCATGTGCATCCATTTTTGCACATAGGTCAACTCTGGATATCTTAAAAAGGACCCTATGATCATCTTGGAAGCATTTCAGCAGCATTCACACTCATCCAAATTGGGCATAAGTAGGCCAAAATGTGTTAGGATGGTTGGTGTCAAATAGTGAGATCGTTGTCAGGATACCAGGTTTAACCCCAATCCCCACACACCAAGTAAACAGGAAATGGAAGGTCTGCATTACAGCAAAGATTGCTTTGCACTTAGCAGTCTTAATTAAGAGGTAGTGGGTAAAGTCTCCAAGAAGTCTAAGGGGACAATGTCCATTACATCCGTTTCTCTGATCTGCTGAGTTCAGACCTGCTTCCACAGTCTTAAGGCAACACTCTTCTGCCTGGCAATGGTACCTTTAATTTCTCACTGCTTCCAACATCACTCCATGATGTTGCTATAAGCATCTTTACAACTCTAGTAAAGTGACTTCCTTGACAAAAAAAAAATCTGCAGTGCCTCAAAATTGATCAGAGAAATATGATAACACATCTTGGTGTGGCATTCAAGGCTTTTTCAGACTCTAGTCTCAACCTTCCTTGTTATTGTTTTCAGATTATAAAGTTATTGCTAATCAATAAGCTGGAGATCCTCACTTATATCCTTTGGGGACAAGTTATAATTTCATGTTGTATTATCTAAAATTCTTTCACATAATTCTATTCGACTGTCCTGAGAGGCGAGGTAAGACAAGTATGTTCTATTTGATAGATCAGAAACTCAAGAATTAGATGCAATACATAACTTTCCCAGGATCCAAGCAGTGGATCATTTCCCACACTTTCACAATGCTCTGGCCATGCACTTAGCTCTACAGTTTGCTCTGTGCACAACCATTTTCTGTGGTACAAGCTGTACAATATCAGAAGCTTTAACACTGATGGCACAAAAATAGAATTTCTTGGTCTGAGTCTTATCAGATGTGCTTTATTTGGTGCCCTGAAAAGACAGATTTCACATTCTGATTTTCTGGCGTTTTAAGAAGGATCTGAAACTTTGGCAATACGGTGCCCACGTTCCCACATCAGCAATGTCCTCCAGAGGAGTAGCAGCAGTGTGTTTTGGCCAGGCATTGCTGGAGGTTCTTCAGTAGTCACCCTTTCGTAATGCCTGCTGCCTGCTCCTCCTTACTCATGTATGTTATGTACCTGGCTCCACTAAGCATCTATGTTTGTAACCCTTGGGTTAAAGAAATAAATAAAAGGATTCATATATATTCTAATGCAAGAATAAACATTTTCATTGGAGAAATAAAATATGACTATTACATTTGAAGAAAGTCCTTGTGTGAAGAGTTGAATTTTCTGGGAGGGAGTTGAAACTATTTTGGTCTTATTTCTCATTTTTGACAACGGAGCAATTTGACCCAGAACTCTTAGTGACAGTCCTTTTGGATGAAAATCTTTACAGGGCCTTTTAATTAGGAATTGACAGGGTGATTAACTTATAATTCACAAAAATAAATGTGGAAAAGAGAAGAACAGGTCAATTTCTAGCTGTGTTAAACTATAAGGACAGCACTATTGGCAAGTGATTGCTTCCTTTTAACAGCTTTTCTAATTTTTCTTAATTGGATCCTTTGTTTTCTAATTGGATATGGGAAATCATCATATGGCTTTCAACTACTAGCTGTGGCATGGTGATCCCATCATATGGCACATGCTAAATAAAGTTAGACTCGCAATGTATAAGCTGAAACGCATTTTGTCCGTCGCCAAGAAACTTTTTGTGTCAGTGAGAAAGAAGATCAATCAATCTCTTTCTTCCATCTTGGGGAGGTAACGCCAGGCTAAAATGATTCAGAAGAACTAGAAATACCCTGAAGAATATGATTTTATTCTTAAAAAATGTTAAAAAATTACTCTCCCTCACACACAGACATCGAAACACACACTTTAGAAAACATGAGTCTTCTCAAAGTATCTGTTACTTCTGGTGAATTCAGAGATTCTTTTCCTAAGAAGCAGGTTTTTCTATGGTTTTCTTATTTTCCTACATCCTCTGGATCCCTGTTATCTAGAGGAGGAATGCGAAATATGTGATCATGGCCTTTCTTAGACCCCAACATCCTTCCGGTCCATATTCCTAAATCGCCAGGTGCCCTCTGTTAACCAAACTTCTCACTTTCCCTTGGAGATGTCTGATCTTTCACAACTCTGCACATGCCCAACTGACTTTCTGGTCCATCTTCAGCCTTTTTCCTTTGTTTGGCAAATTTTATCCACTGCTCAAGATGACATTCAAGGTTACCTTGCAGCGAAGCCTCATCTGATCCCTCCTGGCACAATTTGTTATTTGGTCCCTTATCAACCTCTGAACTTTGTTAACATCTCTATAGAGTATCTGCTCATCTGTTCATTAAAAAAGTATATCTCTGGTTATAGATAATCAGTCCTGGAGTTATAAGGTTACCAAAATTGTTAAGGCTTTTGATCTTGTACCACACTGTAATGAATTGTCAGCTGATTGTCTCTCCCTGGACTGTGAAATAACAGAGGGAGGAATCATATCACTAGTGCCCAGAATAGAGTCAGGCTTGGTCTAGGTGATTAAGAAATGCTCACTGGCTTTTCAAGACTTCTGGATGGAGAATATAGATCAGTTTATAAAATCTAACCTTTCAGTGAGTCAACCTAGCATACTTAACAATTTCAGCTTTAAAACTTGGAACTGTCATATGACTGTCATTGCTGTCTTTGAGATGTTATATAATCTAACGCCCTTTTGGCGTAACGCTCCTTAAGCGTTGAGTGTGTGCAAGTGATGGGCACTTTGGCTCAGCACCTTACAATGGCCTTTCCCCAGAGAGGAAACACATTCTCTGATTAAATGCCCTTAGCAGGCAGGGACAGGCCACAGCTGGGGTTTGAATCAGGCTAAATCCCATCAGATTGGAAATCAAGAAGCTGGTGCTTTTGAAGATTATAAATCTGGAAAGCAGTACAGACAAGGGGCTGGGAGTCCCTGCTCAAAGCAGGTAGTGCCACTTCTCTTTGGCATTCAGTCTTGTTTCTCTCTGGCTCATGCTTCCAGAATAACTTTAAAGATGGACGTGTGAAGGGACAAGATTTGCAAGCTAGATCTACTAAATCTACTCTTCATCCCTTCAAAAAGAGAAGTAATTAAAATCTTGGGGGAAGACCTAATTGAGAATGTCATGGAAATGAGGAGGACTTGAAATAGAATGCCAGAAACTCGTTTCATGTCACTATGTTTTTCTGAAAGGCGTAATTACAATTTTACATATAAGAATAGCTTAAAGCTAGGACTGTTAGCTCACCGTTACTGGTAACTTTTGATCATGGGGTTCTGTCTCATGTGACTTTTCTTGGCTTTGTGGTATGTGTATATATCCCACTTGATGAAACCACACTGAAGTATTTATTGTGGTTGCTTCTCTGTTCTTGGCCACAAGCCCACTTGTTGGTGCCATTGCTGAAATGAAGACATTCAAGAGGGACACAGGATCCCTCTCCTCCTGCAGGCAGATCTGTGGATGTCAGAGTTGTGTGCACATCTGGGTGTATCTCAAGCATACCCTTCCCTCTCCTGTACACCCCATCTATGCACATCGCCTGTGCCTTTGAGCCCATTATGGCTTTAAGTGTTTGTTCTTGGATCCATGCTTCACGCGTTTTATTTACATGCTTTATTTTTCATTTTATGAACAAATCGATAACTAGACTTACTCTTTATCGCACTGGATTAGTTTTATTTATTCCATTTGAATTTGATTAAAAAGCTGTCAAACAGAAGTCTACATTTTTATCAGCAGAATACGTTCACAAGACCGGGTATGAGCTGTGTTCAGCTGGAACATACTTTTCAAAATAAAACAATGTTTGATATATTCTAGACAGTTACCCTTTTGTTTATCCATGACAACTGAAACTAACCATCCAATGGATGAAGCAATCCAAGTCTAGTCAAGTAATCCTTAGGGCATATGAAAAAAAAAGCCTTTTTAAGAAGTTCCTTCTACATGGATTTAATGTAACTTACCAATAAAAAGCATCCTCAGAAGCACCATAAAAATTCTGTATAAATGACATAGCCAGGGAAAAGGAAGATTATACACTTTGATGAAGATTCAAAATGGATGCTAGCATTAAAAATGAGCAGCCATGCAATTCTTGTGTAATATAAAAATCAGGCCGGCGCCGCGGCTCAATAGGCTAATCTTCCACCTTACAGCACCGGCACACTGGGTTCTAGTCCTGGTCGGGGCACCGGATTCTGTCCCTGTTGCTCCTCTTCCAGTCCAGCTCTCTGTTGTGGCCCGGGAGTGCAGTGGAGGATGGCCCAGGTCTTTTGGCCCTGTACCCACATGGGAGACCAGGAGAAGCAACTGGCTCCTGGCTTCGGATCAGTGCGATGAGCCAGCCAAAAGGAAGACCTTTCTCTCTGTCTCTCTATCTCTCTCTCAACTGCCCACTCTGCCTGTCTATATATATATATATATATATATATATATATATATATAAATCAAAACATATTCCCAGTTAATGCGAGATTATGCTGGGGTGGGCATTTAGCCTAGCTGTCAAGATGTCTATATCTCACATCCAAGTATCTGTGTTAAGCTCCCAGTTTCAGCCGCAGTCCAGTCCTGACATTTGCAGGCATTTTGGGAGTGAACCAGAGTTCTCTCACCCTCTCTCTCAATATCTCTGTAATATCAGTAAATGAAAATGTTAAAAAGTTATGACTTGAGGCCCAGCTCCATGATTCAGCTGGTTAAAGCTGCAGCCTGCAGTGCCAGCATCCCATGTGGGCTCTGGTTTGAGTCCTGGTGGCTCCATTTCCCATCTAGCTCCCTGTTAACATGCCTGGGAGTGCAACAGAGGATGGCCCAAGTGCTTGGGCTGCTGTACCCTTGTGGTAGACCCAGAAGAAGTTCCTAGCTCCCAACTTCAGATCAGCTCAGCTCTGGCCTTTGCAGCCATTTTGGGAGTGAACCAGCAGATGGAAGATCTCTCTCTCTGTCTCTCCTTCTCTCTCTCTGTAACTCTTTCAAATAAATAAATAAATGTTTACAATAAAATTCGTCTTTAAAGAAGAGAGTATGTTTACAGGATATGTTTCTGGGGCCACAAATAGTATTTACAAAAAAATCCAGTGGTAAGTGCTTTGAACTGCCATTTTGCTTCAGAAAAACAACCATTCAAATGCTGTATTTATAAATTTCATCATGTAGCATCAAGAATAGCTGGACTCTATTTATATATAGCCAAACATTTTTTTTTTCCCTAAGGGACAGGGTTTATTGGGGAAACCCGGCAGGCTGGAGGGAAGGGGTGAAGAAGGAAAAGAGAGAGAAGGAGAGTATAAGAGAGAAACAGAGAGGAGAGGAGCTAGTGAGGAGAGAAGAGATGAGAGGGGGAGAGGAGAGCAAACGAGAGGAGCCAAGAGACCCATGTGTTCAGGAACAGGTCCTTTTAAAACTTTGCCAGAGGGCGGGCAGGGAAGCAGGAGCAGCGAATCCCATTAAGATGGGGGTGGAGCTTGACAACAGCGGTTGGGCCATGTGGCCACCTGGCTTTCAGCAATGGCAGCGGGAGCCAGGGCATAGGAAGTAAATCAGGGTGTAGATTGTGCCATAGATAAAACTGCGCCATTTTTCTAACATTTCCCCCTTCTGTTTTTTATAAAACAGGCATTGTGTGGGGTTACATCAGCCCAAAAGTCCAGGAGGGGAGAGGGGGTGATGGTCTGTCTTCTACAGCTGCTTCCTGCTGCCCAGGGCTACGAGTCTTAAGTTGTTATCTCTTGGGTGGGGAGCTGAGTATATCCCCGCAGCAGCATTTGGTTGACCGCCTGGTAGCTGAAGGCCTTCGTTTGTTCCATTATAACCTGCTGTAAACACTTAAACAGACACTGTAGTATAAAAGTCAGGGTGAGAACCATAGTAACCAATGATTCTAAGAGTAGCATTAACCAGGTAATGAGAGGATTTCATAGAGGAGAGGAAATGGGCGGAGGGTCTCTGGACTCTTGTGGGAACAGTTTGATGGATGTGGCTTAAAGCTGATTCCAGCCAAGACTGGGAGAAAAGCCACTAGCCAAACATTCTTGAGATATGAAATATATCTGTTCGGTTGAGAACCTGATCTTCATTCTGTTTTAAAATTATTAGCTTCTGCTTCCTACCTCTTTTGCAGCCACCTGCATAGACTAGGAATATGGGGACAAACCTGAAGCAGCATGGATTGTGCAAAGGCATGCGTGTGTGGACTCACGCCCTATTATTATTATTATTATTATTATTATTATTATTTTGACAGGCAGAGTTAGTGAGAGAGACAGAGAGAAAGGTCTTCCTTTTCTGTTGGTTCGCCTCCCTAAATGGCTGCTGTGGCCAGTGCTGCACCCATCCAAAGCCAGGAGCCGGGTACTTCCTCCTGGTCTCCCATGCGGGTCCAGGGATCCAGGCACTTGGGCCATCCTCTGCTGCCCTCCCAGGCCACAGCAGAGAGCTGGACTGGAAGAGGAGCAACAGGGACAGAATCTGGCACCCCAACCGGGACTAGAACCCGAGGTGCTGGCGCCGCAGGCGGAGGATTAGCCTAGTGAGCTGCAGTGCTGGCCGGACCCATGCCTTTAACTACACTCTCACACTTGCTCACACACCTGCATAGCAACCCATCTGAGGCCTAGGAGCAGCGCTGAAGCTGTTTCCTAGATGTGTGCTGTACTCTGTATAGTTATTTAATAGTGTGATGCACACCTCATGTGTCCCTGTACTGCTGGGAGGAGCAGCATTGAAGGGGTAAATGTAGAACACATATAGGCAAATATTGTCAATTATTTTATTCAAATGTTTGGAACTTAAACACAAAACCATGATTAAGTTTTCACAAAATGAGGCATCTGTCACTTGAAAGGAAAAAAAAAATTTCAGAAATATGTTTACAGAAAAGTAAAAATATTAGGCATCAAGACAGATGTGAACATATTCAGTAACTTGTCTTGTCTGTCAGTCTTCCTCTGAGCCGAAGATGTTGTTGTATTCGCTCAGCATGAGCTCAGCTATCTGGTTTTGGTATACCATGTGTACTGCCATGTTCCCACTTTCATTTTCAGCTCTCAGAAGGGTGGGTCCAAATACAATCCCTAAGCTTTGCGTGGACATGAGGTTCTTGGAGGCTTTGGCCACTATCCTGTGGAAAGAGAGAGAGAGAGAAATGCCATTGGAGTTTGAAGTGAAATAGTTGCTACTTTAGAATTATAAAGCAGTTTTATAGTTTCAGAAAAATAGCTACCTTATAACACTATTAAATCCTCCGTCTCATGCTTTATTCTATGGAAATCGAACCTATGACTTTGGGGGAAAGACTATATTGCCTTCTCCACATTTTTATCCCCATAATACCTTGCCATCCTGGGTGCTGAATAAATATTTGTGAAATAAATGAATCAATATATTACAAAGCAAAACTTACTGTGGATCGCTTCTCGGCCTTTTGGCTAAGATAAAGTGTGTGTGCAAAACTTACTGTGGAGTTAACAAGGTTCAGCATCAGAAGGGCTTATAGTTAATGGAGGAGACAGGTGAGATGCATAAACATTTATAAGAATCCAAATAGAACAAATAGAACTAAATATACATAATGAATAATGGAAGGTAGACATACGGACTGAGGAAACACTAAGCTTTTAGTGATTAAGTTAATGTTCTTGGCAAATGCTAAACGGAATATGTTTTTGTGAGGAGGTAGATTCTGAGACATTTAGGTATATGACAAATTTCTAAGTGTCTCCATTCATTGGGAAAGCCAACTTAGCTAACGCCTCAATAAAATGCAGAATCCTGTAGCATTCACACAGGAAAAGAGTCCTATTGGAATAAAGAAAAACTTGCTTTTGTAAGGACTATATGGAGAACTGGAATACACATGAAACTTTACTATATGATTCTACTGATGTTAATGCCTTTCCTGTTTCAACACAGGACCTTTAAAAAGAAAACAAAGCCCCATTCTAAAAATTGGGACTTAAAAAAATAATGCTTATTCTTGAAACTGAAGCCTACTTGGTTTTGTATTGAAATTCAGAAGAATGAAATACTAAGAAATACTCCACTCTGCACTCTATGAGACATTCTGACCCAAGGGAAATCTGTGTGTAGAGAATACAGCAAGACAACACAACGTTTTCTTATAAGATAATTGCCAAGATAATTGGTTCTGTGGCCTCCGAACTCAGCCTGGAACATTGTTGAGTTGGTTAGACTTCAGCAACGCTGGCCTACTTGGGCCCACACAGTTCTGAATCAGAGGAGGCAAGGAGAGTCGCTTTATTACTATGCCTTCACAAAGCCAGACTTCTGAAGTACCACTTCCATGATCAAAGGGCCACGCCGTCCCACTCCTGAAACAGACTTGGGAGGACCAAAGCTATGCACGCACTGACTTGCACCTGCCCACAGCACTTACATTGTACTCATAACAATTCCATGACATAGCCTCTATTATTAGGCCCTCTTTTCCCAGTGAAAAAAACTGAGACGGAGACAGAGTGGTGAAATGAGTGATGTTGCACAAAGCTGAGGCTCAAACCCAGGGAATGGGGTCCCAGCACCATGGCAGCATCATTGCTAGAGTAACTTCTGTGATTCCTGGGCTTAGTCACTGTGATGACTTTTCACTCTGCCAATGATTATATGATTCATCCTAAGAAGGTGGGAGTCTTTATTCCTCACTGTAAAATTGTGATTGACAGTCTGGTTATAGTGTATTGCTTTGTGCACAAAGCGATTGTCAAGTTTGGACTGAATAGTCAAGATATTCTGCCTCCCATCTCCCTTTTTCTTTTGCTTAAATGGAGAGCATTTGCACCTGTGAGTTCTGTTGGCATGGCTACATTTCTGCAAGGGATTCTTGTATTTTTAGAGTACCAGGGAGTTATCTGAGATTTCAAATTTGGAGTTTCTTCTGGAATATAAGAAGCTATGCCACTTTGCTACTTCATTACTAAAAGCCTATAGAATGATTTATGTGCCCTTCTACTTGGGATAGGTTTTTGCTTCCCTTTCCAAATTTACCTTAGTTTAAGCTCTCTCTTGAGCTTTTCCAAGAAATGGATACTATAAAAACCATTAGTATGATTCTGTATGAAGGAAAAGGAGGTTTTCTCTTTTCGTTTTAAATTAATACCTTTTTATGATACCAAATCTTTCACTGACTCCACTGCTTGCACAATAAAAGCAAGCTGTTAAAAGCAAAGAGGGAGAAAGGTAGCATAACTAACCAATTGAGTACCTATTAGGTAAAAATTGCTTCAGCAACTTTCCTGTTGGGAAGAAAGATCTCAATCAGTGAGATTTATCTAACAGAGAACAGGACTCAGAGGTCCAGGCCATGCAGAAGTTAGGGTCCAAAGTACAGGGGCATGGGCAGATTGAAGGTCAATGACCTATAACAGGGTGTCTTGGTCAGAGTCAAAGAACATTGGGATCTGAGGTCTAGGGGACCTGAAAGGTGAAAGGGGTGACATGAAGATAAACTGAGGATTCAAGACCTATTTAATTGTGGTTATAATTTCAGTTGGTGGCAAAGACAGTGAGATTTGAGATAATTGTGAGCCAAAGCTGAGTCAAAGACACTATATCAAGGCAGGATCAAGAGCTAATGACTGGAGAAGCCAGCTGTGCTTTGGGAAGGTCACGGGAAACAGGTGTGCAGCACCAGAGGAGCTCAGGTGGTGGATGGGGTAACACTTCTCCAGAGGGCCCAGAAAGAGCCATTTAGTGGGACTCAGACCTTCAGGGAAGAGCAAGAAGGCTGAAACGGGGCTAGACTTTTTTTCTATCTCCCCATAGTTCTTTATATTTTTCCTGCTCAATTAAAGGTTGATCCTGGAGCCCAGAACAAGGCCAAAGCTAGAGGAGGAAACAAAGACCGAGTTTAAATAGGAGGAAGAGTAGAAGGCTAAAGCAGTGTCCAAATCCCATTCGGGTAGATTTCTCTCTCAGGGCCACTGGGTCACAGAGGGCAATTTCTGCAATGGATTTCTGCTAATTGCATCAGCTTGTAAATTTCCTCTGAACAAACGTTCATTTTGGGCATGTGTAAATATGGAATACTCATTGTACCTCAACCTTGTGTCCTTCATGCACACTTTCCATTTGATTTTATTAAAACTCTAATTTATAAGTGCTTTAAAATAATCTTGTAGAAAGTGCAATTTTTTGAAATAACACATAGTTTTCTGTCCAGGTTATATTTTGCATTACTACTGGCTAAATATCTTAGTGGCTTGGAATTTTTTTCTAAGTTAGGAAATCAAGTTACTTGCAACAAGTTTTAGAAAAATCAAATGTAGTTAAGAAAGTTAATAAAATGTAGACCCATATTATGTTGAATATAAGTTGCTTTGCTGATTCACCATTACAAAGTATGTCCCAGTGTGTGTTTCTGTGTGTGTAAGTGTGTGAATAAATTGGCAATTTGTTTTCTATCAAGCTAGGTATAGTTGATATGTTGACAAATCAATCCAGCTTTAAATTAGAAAAGACACTGAGAATAGAGACAATTCGGAGTAGAAGTCACTGATTCCATAACTGCATTGTTCATGTTGAAGGTAAATATTCTTTCCAATAGACTGTGGTGATGGACATTTCCAGCAAAGAAGGCCTTCAGATTTGGGGGTGTGTGGGAATATATATTAATGCTGTTACAAATTTCACTATTTGAATACAAACTTACCTGTTTTTTACCTTGCTAGACTGCTTTTTAGTTAAATGATTGACTTAGGAACTACACAGAGAGTCAAACATTTTCAAAAATACCATCCTGCAAAAATTATTTATGTCTCTCTCTTTTATTAACCTCACATCCATGGATGTCCTAACTTCCACTCTCACTGCGGGGACCAGCTGGGCATTGCTATTGCATTATTTCTAAAGGCTTTAATTAGTGAAACAAATGTAAAGGAGAAACATAAGCTACTGACAGAAATATGTGGGGTCCTCAGAAAGTTCATGGAAATGTGTCTTATGAAAAGACTACACATGGACTTTGGAAGTTTTTATATCAAAATAAACTTAACTTTTAATTCAAGTTTTTCCAAAAACTTTATGAGGCATCCTTGTAAAACCCTGAATGGAAAAAAAAATTCAATCTGGTATCTAAGATGGAAAACCTCAGAATCAATAAGTCCTACTTCCAGTAGCTTAAGCTACAAGTGATTTGTGTTGTTGTAGGAGAGAAAGTGATTCAGAAGCCATATAGATTTTTACTATTTAGCCATTCATCTGGAGCAATTTTATCTAAAGTAAGTTCTGCAAAACACACTTTATGTGATGTTTCATGAAAGTGGTAGTCCAAAGTAATAGTTCTGAAGAAAATCACGTGCCAGTTTCTCCTCTCGGAAATTCACAATGCACAAAAGCACAATAACGGCTCTGAGGAATCCAGCAGAAAACAGCCCTTTCCTGTCTCTGGCTAATTTGGGTCTTTGATTCACATGCTAGTCATTACAGAGATTCTCTTTCCTGAGGGACACCGGGAAGGATGTTTCAGGAATTGCTACCGTGTTGGGCTTTCCTAGAGACCTTTCGTGTGTAGGCCTGATAATATTATGCTTT
The DNA here is from genome assembly GCF_033115175.1 of Lepus europaeus. Taxonomy (NCBI): domain Eukaryota; kingdom Metazoa; phylum Chordata; class Mammalia; order Lagomorpha; family Leporidae; genus Lepus; species Lepus europaeus. Next base: position 85,096,931 of record NC_084827.1, on the reverse strand, counting down.
CTACCATCCTGAGTTCCACTGGCTTTACAACTCTGCCGCACCTAACTCAAATGAGGTCACATTGTGGTCATTTCTGGCCAGTTCCACCCCTCCAGCAGGGCTTAGATTTCATTGGTCTTTACACTCCATGACAGTGTTGTAAATTTTGAGCAAAATTTAACCTGTTTTCAGCAAACAAATGAAAGAATTTCTCCCTTTTTATGAAAAAACAAAAACCAAAAGGCAAAAGAACAAATTTGAACACAGAAGGTAAGGGCAAAGACGAGATTGAGATCTTAACATGCAATGAACTGTTGGATGGGTAAGAAGGCGCAAAAGCGTTTAGATCTTATATCATCAATACTTGGAAATTCCTCTTGAGGTCTGTTTACTCGCCATTAATTTACTACCAAAGAATCCTTACAGCAAAGATATCTGAGTCTAAGCAACATGAAGAACTCAATGTTTAGTACCTGTGAATGCTTGACTAATAGGAAGACCCTAAGCTTCAGCTCTTTGGAGAGAGGCTATTTATTAATATTGTTTTGTTTAAGATGGCTTGACAAAAATACATAACTATAATTTTATGAATTTGTTCATTAAATACTACTTGAAACATACTCATTGTAAAAGCGATTCTTACATGGCTAAATAAAATTTAAGTTTATAAAAACTTGGGATGAGAAAGAATACATTTTTTTCTGGCGAAAGGCAAAAAGTGATATATAGTTTACAGCATAAAAAGAAGAGGAAATGCCAGAGCTACTTTTTGTCAGGTCCAAATGAAAAAAGCAATGATCCATCAATTTAAGATTATTTTAGAAACAATCAAGAATCCAATGCTACAGATGTTGGACCCCAGACTCCAAAAAAAAAAAAAAAAAGAAAAAAAAAGAAACCTCTTAAATAAGCTTTATGCTGGGTAAGTTTTTCCAAAAGTGAGCTGAATTGCTAATTCAAAGAAATCTCTTTGTTCCATAAAATTACAGTCAAATGACTAAAAGTAAAGGAGAGCTTTACCATAAAACTAAAAATTAATGCTGAATTTAGAAGACTGAAACATTTAATAATAGTCCAACTCCAAACAGATATATGGATGCAAACTTCCTTTTAAGTTTGTGCTTTGCTGTTACCATAGTGACTTGCAAAAGATGTTGAAAGGCACATAATTGCCTGCAGGACTTGTTTCCAGTATGGAGGTGTGCCTGTCTGTGGTGTGCTGTGATTTTCCAACACATGTAACTCCAGGACGGTTTCACTTGAGGAAGAGTGTGGTGATAAATGTAGCTCTGCCATCAGGTGACACTTGGCTTGCAGGATACAGCTCAGCCACTACATGTGAAATGTTAATTGTGACTTTGACCACGTAACTGAGAGGCTGTTAAAAATAGAATAAATTTTCAATATGCTCAACTTATGTTTCTTATGTGCTATAACTATTTTGGAGGGATCCATGCTAACCATATGCTTGCCTACCCTCAATTTGCACAAACTGTACTGCTGTCTACACTGGCCTTTCTCTGAGATTGGGGACTTAGCAGAAATTCTGCTTTCTCTTTTAAAGTCATTTGTGTGCATCAGAAAAGTTTTCAAATAATGCAAAAGCAGGAGGGCATTCACTAGTGTGTTTGCATTTAATTCTAATGTAGTTCAGGGTTTCATTCATGGATCATTCAGTCATTTTTTATGTCAATTTATGAATTAATTGGTTTGCACTAAATAACTCTTCAATTTTATATTGGAACAGCATAACATTGTTATTTTCCAGAATAATTTGATGACTATCATCCTAAATGTGAATTATTACTATATTCTGACATTTTTGCTTTTAAATAACCTGTAAAGCCATGTATATATAATTCTCTCATAGCACATTACAGAAAAGCAGCCTTATATTGCAGTTGCATACTGATAGCTAGCATAGCCTGAGTTTTTGCATTTTATTGAGCCTCTTTGCACCAATTTCAATGTAGAAGATTAGAACATTTTCAATTATTCACTTGTTTTGAATTTTTATTGATTAGATATTATAGAGATATGCTAACATATCTTTAAATTAATAATCAGAACATCTAGTAAGGTATGAGGACTGAAAAGGAAAAAGGAAAACAAAGAGAAGCCGGCGCTGTGGCGCAGCACGTTAACGCCCTGGCCTGAAGCGCCGGCATCCCATATGGGTGCTGGTTTGAGACCTGCCTGCTCCACTTCCAGTCCAGCTCTCTGCTATGGCCTCGGAAAGCAATGGGAGATGGCCCAAGACCCAGAGGAAGCTCCTAGCTCCTGGCTTCAGATCCGTTCAGCTCAGCTATGGCTGTTGCAACCATTTGGGGAGTGAACCATCAGATGGAAGACCTCTCTCTCTCTCTCTCTCTCTCTCTCTCTCTCTCTGCCCTGTCTGTATAACTCTGACTTTGAAATGAATAAATAAATCTTTAAAGAAAAAAAAAAGGAAAACAAGGAATAGCCTATAAGCTTTAATTAGTGATTTATTTCCAGTTGGAATGTGCATTCTGTGTGCTCACAACAACTGCAGATAAAATGGGAACTCACAGTCAAATCTCTAACATAGAAAATATCAAAAATGAACATTAAATGTGGTTACTATTTACTGAAGATCTTCTATTTGCTAATCACAGTGTTTCATACATATCACAATTTTTAAAGGAGATTTAAAACTCAAAATTTTCTTGCTTATAAAATAAGACATTGTGTAACAAAAAATTAGAAAAGTTTGAAAGTACAGTAAAGAAAAATGCTGGTAACTCAATGAAACCATGTGTTAACCAGAGGCAATGTTGCCCCCCACTTTCCCCTCCTAACCCTCCAGGGCATCTGGCAGTGTCTAGAGACATTTTTGATTTTCATTGACTGGTTGGGGTGGGAAACTGCTACTGGCATCTAGAGGGTAGAAGTACAGGATGCCTCCAAACATTCTATAGTGCGCAGAACAGTCCCCCATCCCTGAGAATTACACAGCTCAAAATGGTCATAGCGTGAGGTTGAAAAACCCTGCCTTAGGGTGAAACAATGAAAGTGTAACAACTAGAGCAATGATTCTCAAACTTTATTGCCCATGGATAATCTGGAAGGCGTACTAAAGCACAGATTGTTGGGCTCTACACCCACATTTTGGATTCAGCAAGTCTGAGGAGAGACTTGACAGATTGTATCCTTCACAAGTCACCAGGTGGTTATGATGGGTGCTTCTGGACCACACCTTCAGAATCAGCACTGACCAGGAACTCATGGCTCTTTTTCTTAAAACATGGTGACATGGGGCCTAGTAGATTAAACTGCCACCTGAGATGCTGGCATCCCATACGGGCGCTGGTTTGAGTCCTGGCTGCTCCACTTCTGATCCCACTCTTTGCTAAAGCACCTGGGAAAGCAGTAGAGCATGGCCCAAGAGCTTGGACCCCTGCACCTACATGGGAGACCTGGAAGAAGCTCCTGGCTCCTGGCTTTGGCCTAGCCCAGCCCAGGCCATTGTGGCTATTTGGGGAGTGAACCAGACGATGGAAGACTTCTCTGTCTCTCTCTCTCTGTAACTCTTTCAAATAAATAAATAAATCTTTTATAAATAAATATGGTAACAAGTAGGAGGGTCTATTTATTAGTCCTGTTAGCATTAATATTATTCTTTTTTTAAAAAAAAGTTTATTTACATGTTAACTGACTTGAAAAACACAGAGAGCAAGAAAGAGAGAGACAGAGAGAGGAGAGAGAGAGGTTATCCTCCATCTGTTGGTCTTCTCCCCCAGTGACCACAATAGCCAGGGATTGACTAGGCTGAAGCCAGGAGCCCGGATCTCCATCTGGGTTTCTCAGATTGGCGCTAGAGGTCCAAGCATTTGAGCCACTATCTACTGTTTTCCATGATGCATTAGCAGGAAACCTGATTGGAAGCTGAGTAGCTGGGACTTGAATCAGCACCCAGATATGGGATTTGGGTGACCCAGGCAGCAGCTTAACCCACTGTGCCACAACAGCTGCTCTAGTATTATTATTTTTAAAATGAGAAAAGTGGTCTGTTGTTCTTTGAACTCCAGATTCTTTGAAGTTAAGAAATGCGGAAGAATTTAACAAAAGCAAATAAGTCGCCATGTATATTTTCTCTCTCTTTTCTGTTGAGAATGTTTAAGCTCATTCTAGGTTTATTTTATTCATTTGTATAACAAAGCTAATACATAAATTTGAAAAAAATGTACTAAAAAGGAATATCTAGAGTAAAACAAAAACTTTCCTTGCTTCCTAGTCACACTCCCTCATAATAACTATAACAGATGGGTGTTGTTGCTGGATGTTTTCCTGCATCCATCCATTTACCTATCTGTATACCTATTTCTATCTGTATACCTATTATCTATATAATATCATAATATATATGTACTATAAAATATGAAACTATTATAAAATAATGCATAGTTTACATATATAATTTTATTCCCTTTTAAAAAGGATGAGATAAAGAAAAATACGTAATGTGCTATAATTTGCTTTTTTCCCTGTTAACCATATAGCGTGGGCATCTTTCCAAGTCAGTACATATAAAAATACCTCATTTTTTAAAAAAGTTGTTACATTTTATAGTATAGAGATACCTTAATTTATTTAACCATTCCCCTGCCTATGGGATTTTATTGCTTCTAATTCTTTGCTATTATAGACAATACCACAATAAGCACCTTTGTATATATGGATTTTAAAGTTTTTATGCATTAAGAAGAATAACTTTTCATGATTTTTGTTTTGTAGATATTTTCCAAATTCTTTTGTTCTTTCATTTTATTGCTTAAATGTTGAGGTTGTCATATCTAGTACAAATTTTGGAGTTTCTAATATGATTCTTATTCTAAAAAGAGATTCTTATTCTCTAAAGAGATCAGATAAATATCAGTTTCCTTCCACTTCAAAAAAAGATTTCATTTTTTTAACTGCCATCTAATTCTTCTTAAGTATATTTTAGCATAGGAAATGTGATGGCAGTCTGAATATGCTGTTTTCAAAAAAGCTAGCTAATGTCCTCAATGACACTTGTTGAACAAGATATTCATCTTCCATCGATCTGCATCTCTCCCTTTTTTGTGCAGTCTCCTACATGCATAGCTGCACACACGCCTGCATATTCTGTACTGCCGATGAGCTCTGTGTATTGTGGACCAGAACTTTGCTGCTTGAATCACTGTACCTTCCTAATGTATCTGGGATGTTCCTCCTCTCATTTTTTTTTTTCAAAAATGAAAGAAAATTTTTCAGATTAAGTTCTTCAGATGAACAAAGTGAGCCTGCGAAACGCTGAACAACCTGATCAAAACCACACAGGAAGTAAGTGGCAGAGCCGAGATCAAGGTACAGTTCTTTTTACTCTGGGGTACAGATATTCTTTCTACAAACAACTAAGATCCCCAGATTCTGAATTTGAAGCCTAACGGTGAGGTGTGAAGCCCGAGGAAGACCTGGTGGTGGGACTCAGCATGAATTCTGGGATGACATATTTCAATGCTTCAGTCACTTACTTCACAACCGAGGATATATCCCAATGGATGAGAAGGGTGTCCAAATGGAAAACAGAAATATGTCACCCTTTTCTCCAGATTCACACAGTTGTTTTATACACCTGGAATGATTCATTTTTCATTAAGAATTAAAACGCATTATTAGCAAAATCATGGAGAATTTCAGCCATGGTCTTCCTTAGGCATTTTTCTTAAGCTTTACAATGGTTTGAACATCTACCTTAGACCATATCAGCAGTAAGAGAAGCCTTAATTTTTGTTTTCTGAGCTCTGCTGATACAATGATCACCACTCATGATATCAACAGCCTGGAAAGAATTGTTTTGCAATTAGGGAAGAAGAGTTAGGAATATTGCATACTGAGAGTATTTTTAGATAGGAAGAAATAAAAAGACTGCTTTTATTCTCTACCTGAATTCATCCAATAAAGTAGTTTAAAAACTAGTAATGATAGTAATATTTCATGCAGAATAATTGAGTGTTGAACATGGAATCAGCCTTAATCTAGTCAGGCAGAATAATGCACGTAATTCTATTAGTGGAAAATATAAAACTTAAATCTTTGTAATGTTAGAGAAACCTAAAAGGAAAATTGTCAGTATGCACAGTCAGAAACCCTCAACCTATATTTTATTTTTCCTTTTTATACAGGTGAATAGAAGAGCCACCTTACTTTCCATTGTGGAGAACTACACCATGTGTTTGACTATGTTCTTAAAAACTCTCCTTTTTAAAATAATTCCTTCAATAGCTGAAAGAGAATCAGTTGCAATATGGGTCTCATCATTCAATCATCAACAATCCATTTTACTTTCTGAGAAAACTAAGTCTTTGATACTTTCTAAAGTGACCTGGCTGAAGCAGAATCCTGTGAAACTAGTGAGCACCACGTTGAAAATGCAGCAAGATGCACTCTGAAAAGGAAGAGAGAGCACAGGAATGGGAGATGTTTGGTTTGGAGAAAAGAATATGTAGAGAAGCCATGGTAAATGAATGTAAAAAGCTATGATATGAAAGAAAAAAATATATTTTTCCTTTCTAAATCAGTTATTAGAGTTGGCCTGGAGAATTAGTGTAGTAAGAACAGAAAATGTTTCAAAACAGGAATGAGTAATTAAGACAAGTGAGATAATATATGATAACTGAGATATCTTTCCCACCCTTCCTTGTATCTTTCCCTTTCAAGTCAGCAGCTCTGATGGAGGGGTTATACAACAGAAAAGCAGAGAAAGTCCTTTTGCTTTTTGCTTGGTTAGGCCTGTTAATGGCAAAGGATTGTGTTTTGTGTTGCAAAAGCCTACATGCCAAAGGACTCAAGCTGTAGCCAGTGCATGGTCTAAGCAGTGGGGTGGAAGGTAGATGAAGAATCAGGCTACTCTGTTGCCAGTCTAGAGAAATATTTTCTTGACTGGAACCTGGAGATGCTGGAAGGGCTGAGACTTCGGTGAGGTCCTTTGGAAGCCACTCAGTCCTGAGTTCTTCTTAGCCCCTTTCCTGGGCTGTTAAAAGGTTTGATGACACTGAGATCAGAAGGACCCAGTCCTTTCCTTGGGGAAAATCTAATGATACAGGAAGATTTCAGAACAGCCCATGCCCAGCATATATCAGTAACAGCTAAGTAGAAATCGTTACATGATCTATCTAGGCAAAGGCGGCTCAAGACAGCTTCACCTCAACAGTGATGGAGATCCAGTCCTGGCATTGGAAGCAGAGGGTGGTGACTAAAAACCAGAAGAGAATGAAGACCTGCCTGTAGTGGTGACAAAAGCCATACATTTTCTACCTTGCAAATCTGCTTTATCATCTTCCTCTAATAGAGTGTCGATATCTGAAGTACAGGGAGTATATCTGGTTTTGTTCAATGTAGTATCCCTACTCCAGGATTAGTGTTTTGCTCATAGTAAGTAGTAGGTGATCAAAGAATATTCACTGAAATGCTATATGAATGGATGGATGCCCTTCCTTCCCACCAACAAACGCTTAGCTGTACATAGCCTTCCAGAACTAGAAATGATCCCGAAGTCTGAATTAAGTAAATGTAAGTAATTTAGAAGAAAATGACCTTGAGTGAGGAATTAGTTTTAGTTATGGAGCATTGGCTACATATCTTGCAAACCTGAGTTTCATCTATATTATGGGAGAATAAGAACACAGTGACAGAAATGAAGAGTTAATATTTCTGGAAAATCATTAAAGGCCTATAACTGTGTTTGGTGCCTTTCCTTTCTTATTCCATTGGACAGTGAGTTTCCAAACATATTCCTCATTTGAACAAAACTTGTGAGAGGAATTTAGAATGAAGCATAATTCTTACTGGCTTATACTATGTATGGCTTGCAGTTAAAGATATTGGTGCTTTTTCTTAGCCATCTAAAATCTGACCATCAAATTCTAGTTTAGCTAAAGCATTCTGTGTAGTTGGAGAAATACAACCCTTTTCAAATAGTACACAATATTTTGCTGAAAGACAGAAACTAATTTCTCTCTTATACATATGAATTCATCACCTGGACTGTGATTGAGAAATGAATTGTGCATTCCTGCACATGATTTTGTAAATAGGGATGGCAGACTAAGTCATGATTCTGTTGTTCAGCCCCATTCACTGTGATCACCTGCTGTAACAAGTTCTATAAAAAATTGGAAATGTCTACTTTTCAAGGAACTATTATCAAGTGTTATATTTGACAATGTCAAAGAGGCTCCTGGTCTCCAGGCTGCATTTTTCAATTTGATGATGGTGGTACTGCTTTGGATGCAGAGATTGGAACTTGGATCCCCTTTCAAGGAAGGACTTCCTGTCTACTTGCACAGTTAGCAGGTGACTTTCATCTGTTTCCTTCTTCAGAGATTACCTCAAATGCCATGAGTCATGTTGTTCAAGGGCTCTGACTGATCCCACTATCAATGAAAGTTGCACAATTCTGGCTCACTAAGGGCAACAGTGAGGGTAGGGTCTGTGTGCTCCAGAGGTCCCTGAGGAACTAATGACTTTTTTGTTTTTTGGTCCATATAGCAGTTCCCTTTCCACAGTCTCACTGCCACTCCTTTTCACAAGGGTTGAGCCTTTATAAATATCCTCCATGTCAAATTCTATTTCAGGGTCTCCATCTCCTTTTGGGGAACTTGCCCCATCAGTGGTCCCAGGAATCTATTGGGGATTTGAAGCTTTGTCACTTGTTGCCTAGCAGGCAACAGAGTCTTTCAATGGTGGCAGTTGCAGACATGTCCTCACACAAGGTGGAATCTAGTTTTTCAAACTCTCACTAGTGGTGAATTGGTGAGTTGTATCTGTGAATGAGATTAGCTAGTGTAATGTATGAGAGCTTTAAAAATAATAGTGGGAGGTAGTGGATAGTAACTGCAAAGTCCATTGAGTGGAAGGGCTGTTGCTAAGCATCACTGATACTCTACACTGGGTTGTTTGCAATTATAGAGGACTTTACTCTGTAAATGAGTGTTGACTGTAGGCAAGGCTTTCACAGAATTAGACTCACTGATAGCCATGGGATGATGAGACATCGAGATAATAGAAGCCAGGTGGTAGGACTTAATTGCTAGTAGCCAGGTGGGTACAGTTTTAATAAAAAGCAGCAGTGCCCAAGAAACAGCCAAGGGGACCTGAGTCAGAACATTATGAGGATAGTTAATGGATGCAGAACAAATAGGCTGACAGTAAGGATGAACTTTGTATCACTGTATTAGGATGATATACCTAATCAATGTATTATAAGCTACAGCTGCTTTCTGGGCACTTGGGGATTCTTGGGTCCAGGGACCAGCAGACAAGGAAAAGACTCACCATCTAGGCAAGTGTCATTACACATAATAAGGACAGGTGCTAATATATGTGGCATTCAGATGATCCACATGGGACTTCCAAGTTCTCTGCTGCTCCACTGTGTGGCTAAAGAACAGGGCAGAAATCCTTATTTGAGAAGCCATAGTAGATAGGAGTTTTGACCCTTCCAGAATGAGGGGCTGGGTTACTGCAACATCAGTCACTTCGACTAGCAGAGGCCATAGCTGGGTTGAGGGGACAGGAACTAGAACAGACCGAGAAGGAACAAAGCAATGAGCTGGGCTCAGCTCCAGCTGTAGTTGCAGTGGTTGGAGTTCATGGTTTGAAAGCTTTCTCTTCAAAGAATTCCTCAGGAAGAGAGACTTGCTGGAGTACTGTGGGAGATGCTTCCCCAAAATGCATGAAGAATCGATCTGAACGACACAATGAGTGGACTGTAGTGGACATGAGAAATGCAGCCTAGGTTGCTCTTCAAGGAACGACTCATTGGCTAGCTGCCAGGTGTTCAGTCATCAGTTTCAGCTGTGAGCACCTGTACGGTTTGCTTCAGCTGAAGAGGGCCACCTCCTGCCACAAGACTGTTGGTGAGAGTCCTTGGCCAATGACTGATCACAGTACATGTACAAACGCCAAGCCTATTTGGTTCATGTGGACACAGAATGATGGGTCCTGGTGCTGCCATTGGCCAGGTTTTATCCAGCCTACATCATAGTTCGACTGTTCTTTCTTCCCTTTCCTCTTCCACCTTTCCTTTGATTGGTGTTAATAGAAAACCTGAACCATGTTAGATCCAACTTGGGACAGTGGTGAGGAGCTCTGGGGCAATCAGAGAAGTTCCTGTAGAAAGAGAACTGGTTTGTAAAAAAATAGACCTGAAATCAAATCCAGAGGCTATACCTGACCAGTGCTATGTTCATGAACCATTCCCTTCCACTTGGAATTTGTGCATTTTCATCAGCAAAAGTTGTATCAAGCCATCATACCGAATCTCTATGATTCTTTGTGTTTTTCACACATGTTTCTGTCATTCTAGAGAAGAGATTTTCAATCCAGCCTGAATGTTAATATTGTCTGTAGAGTGTTCAAAGCATATCGATATTTGGGACTCACCCACAGACAATCTGTTGCAATTGGCCTGAACAGAGGCCTGGGTATGTTTTCAAAAGTTTTCATTTGACTCTACTGTACCTGAGGGAAAGAATCTATTTTTCAGGGAAGACATGCAATCTGGCATTTCAGAATCTTAAATTCTTGTGCAATGTGTATTGACTGTGTGGTCTTAGAAAGGTATTAGTGGCTGTCTGAGCCTATAATTCCTCATTTAGAAAAGTGAAGTTAAGGCTAAAACCAAACTTATGGATCATTCTGAGAATTTTTACAAGCTTAAAAAATATTTATTCATTTATTTAGAAAGTCAGAGTTAGAGAGAGAGAGAGAGAGAGAGCGCTTCAATCTGCTGGTTCACTCCCCAGATAGCTGCAATGCCCAATGCTTGCTAGGCCATAGCCAGGAGCTTCATCCAAGTCTCCCACATGGGTGGCAGGGGCCCAAATTCTTGGGCCATCTTTTGCTGCTAGCAGGGAGCTGGATCTGAAGTGGAGCAGGCAGGATATGAACCAGCTTGTATATAAGATGCTAGTGTCACAGGCAGAGGTTTTACTCACTAAGCCACAATGCTGGCCCCTGTTTTGAGGATTAAATAAAACTTGTAAAAAGGCTAATTTTTATTCTATATGATTACATTTGCTTCTGGCAGTTATTTCTTTATAAACAAAGAAGCAGAGATTAGGACTCCTGAGTTTCCCACTCTGGCTACATCTTTTAGCAAAGGAAAAGGAATGCACAGAGAAGTCTGATTTGCTTGTTCATGGTTAAGAATTAGGACTTTCAGTATCTGAAAACTTCACAAAGGAAATTGGTGTACAGCCAAGACTGAGGACTTCTTAGCTAAATGATCTGCCCCAAAGTCACACAGCTAATGAAGTCAAAGAACATGGGCTTGACTTTAGATCTTTCAAAACCTCTGTAGAGTTTTATGTACCGTTATCCATGAGTTTTCGTTCATGTACATACTTAATATAATATTATGCTAGTCATAAAATATAATAATAGAGATAAAAGGGATTTTGAATTTAAAACATTATATGAATATAATGGGCTATGATTGTTAAATGTTAAAATAATTACAGCTATCCCAGCAGAGTTAAATCATGATTTGTGTGCTTTTAGTAAGGAAAGGGTGAGACTATAACTAACATAAGCTATTTTTAAGATTATATGAACCAAGCATAAATTAAACAATGTGACACCAAGGCTGAAATAATGTAAGCAAGCACCAAATGAAACATTTAAGTAAATTCAAATAGAGTAATGCACTGTTACCTACTGCTACCTTATCTTCAACATGCTAACAATGTGGTATCTTGAAGGAAGAGAATAAAATAAGGGGAGAGAGAAGGATAGATAGAGAAAAGATCATTTTAGTGTGATCATGTCCAGGCTGTTCATAGTTCTCATATGGCCTGGAAACAATTTTGTACTTATTGGAAGATGTGACCTTTAAATGTTCCTTACTTGCAAAAAGACAAATATTCTATCAGTTTGGTGTTAGCTTGTAGAATCATCTGTCCCGCCTGCTCCTGCTTTGGAGGCCACTACAGGGAGAAGGCAAACTGAAGTTGAGCAAATGTGTTACTTATTCTTTACATTTGCAGACTTTAGGGTAAGCTCTCTTGACAGCTCCCTGATTTCTTTAACACAGCAAATCTTTAATCAGTCTAGATATGTTAAAATGTGATTTTTACAGTGAATTGACCTGAGCTGAGTACTTGAGTTGAAATGTGTATTTTTTCCCCCTCAAAAGCTGACTTGTAGGGGGAAAAATCAGATATTCTATGATATACTCTGCCTTAGTGACAAGATGTTTTGGGGGAAATCATCCAAGCTTGAAATAAAATCTTTATTGAAAGTAATTCTACATTCATGCCAGTCAGATACATTGTCGGATTAGACCAGATATCCCAGGGGAAAACCACGGTCTATGCACCAGGCAGAGTTGATTATTTGGGCCTCCTGTCAGTTCTTAACTTCCTGACAATGGCTGAAGCATTCACGGCCGCTACAACTCTGTTTTCATCTTTATTTTGAGAGAAAGTTAATACACTTTACCTTAACTATGCCAAATGTACTGGAAAATAACCCGGTAATAAGATATACCCCACCTACCATGTAGTATCTGTGTGTAGAGAGCATTTAGCTGTGCATTTTAAGGAAACAAATACAAGCAGCAAACGACTGAAAGATACTGTGATTATTTTTTCTGCTTGAACTTTAAAATTTTCTTGGCAGAGCCTCCTGCGTGCTGCCTTAAAACCAGAGTGTATACATAATCACAGGGCCATGTAAATGCCTTTCACTGCACATTCCCTTCAACTGGCAGGGCAGCCTTTTTTTTTTTTTTTTTTTCTATTAGAGTAATTCAGTTATCAATGTTATTTGGTGTCAAAAAGAGACACAGGTGTGCCAGGTGACATTCGTTTCTACTTAGAGAATCAACAACAGCTTAGGATGTCACTTTTGAAGAGGTCGTAGAATTGCTTTTTGGACATAATTAACACTGTAGCCAAAGAAGAGAAAAAAAAAGGCAAAATTTGGAATTATATGCCAGGAAAACAACAGTATTGAAGTTGCAAAGGAAAGGAAAAGACACTACCTCCAAAAGATGTTTGATAATAATGATGTTCATTTGAAAATGCAGAACTTAATTGCACAATGCTCATCTTTTGTGTATTCTAAAGTTAACTGCTCTCACACTGCTAGAGAGCAGAAGCAAGAGGGTAAAGTGTGCTTCAACTCGACTAAAGTTGAAGGACAGAAAAGAAAGTTGCAGAAAATTACAATGTATTTCTCCAAAGTGTCAAGGTAAAGAGAATATGTGTCCTGAGAACCATAGTTTCGATCTTGGAAATGCACTGGTTAAGTAAGTTAAGATTTAAGTTCATACAACTTTGTCTTTAAGTTGAAAAAGATCATTGATGTCCCTCAAAAGGTGAATGATTGAACAACTATGGTATATCCATGCAACGGAATATGATTCAGCAGTAAAAGGAACTGAACTGTCAAAGTGTGAAAAGACATGAAGGTTTCTTAAAGACAAATTGTCAAGTGAAGGAGGCCACTCTAAAAAGGCTACATGTGTGTGATGCCAAGTATCTGACATCCTGGAAAGGCAAAATCAACAGTTGTCGAGTGTTCTGGGGAAGAAGGAATGAACAAATGGAGCAAGAGATTTCTAAGGCAATGAATCTATTCTATATGATAATATATTGGTGGTTACATGACACACAGTTGCTAAAATCCATAGACCATATCATGCTAAGAATGAACCCTAATGTAAACTATGCACTTTAATTAGTAATGATGTCTCAATGTCTGCTCATCAGTTATAACAAATACAGGACACCAATGCAAGATGTTCATGATAGAGGAAAATGGGTATGTGTGTGCTAGAAGGAGAGGAGGCTTATGGGAATCTCTGTACTTTCTGCTTAGTTTCTCCATGAATCTAAGTCTGCTCTGAAAAACAAAGTCTATTAATTAGAAGAAAGGAAAAAGGAATAATGCACAGAGAATGCATGCACTAAGGGTCCAGAGGTCAACTTACATGCTCAATTCTCCTTATGGCCACACACATCTGAGCTGCTTTGCAATTATATTTCTATTATTTTCATCACCATATCTATGCCAATTACCATACCTCAAACCATATTTAAACACATTTCTACTGGGAATCTTTTAAGAATCATATTCTGATCATTTTGTTATTTGCTTTCTTGGCATTTAAACATTCAGATTGTATTACGTTGTTGTTGACATGTTTTATTTTTATCTGTAAGTTATTTCATGCACATATGTTTTATCTCCCTCAATTAAATTGCAAAATCTTTGAGTTTAGGTGGTGTGTTACCTTTCGCTTTATTCCCATTTTCATTTGCTGTAGAAAGTTTGGGGTATTCTGTATTTTCTTATTACAAACAGCTTTTGCTTTATGTGTAACTGACCCCTTGAGTTTTTCCTCTTCTGCATGCCTCAGCTGAACAGAAATGAAGTTCTTCCAAACACTTTCTACCTACAGTCAGAGCAAATAGTCTTCTTGGCTGTTTTCTCTTTAGCCAAGGAGAGAAGGCCAAGCTCAGTCAAGGAAGTTGTTGAGTCCATTTCTAGGTCATGTCTCCCTACGTTTCTCTCTTTTTTTTTTTTTTAATTTTTGACAGGCAGAGTGGACAGTGAGAGAGAGAGAGAGAGAGAGAGAAAGAGAGACAGAGAAAAGGGTCTTCCTTTGCCATTCGTTCACCCTCCAATGGCCGCTGCGGCCAACGCACTGCGGCCGGCGCACCACGCTGATCCGAAGCCAGGAGCCAGGTGCTTCTCCTGGTCTCCCTTGTGGGTGCAGGGCCCAAGCACTTGGGCCATCCTCCACTGTACTCCCGGGCCATAGCAAAGAGCTGGCCTGGAAGAGGGGCAACCGGGACAGAATCTGGCGCCCCTACTGAGACTAGAAACTGGTGTGCCGGTGCCGCTAGGTGGAAGATTAGCCTGTTGAGCCATGGCGCCGGCTCTCTACTTTTTTCTCCTTTTTTCTCTCTTTTCACTGCTTTATCTTTTTTTTAATCACAGTGGATATGTGGAAAATATATATTGGAAATACAATAATATAATGTAACATTTAGAGAGGCTTTATTTTGGGAAAAGGGAATTCAGGAAATGCAAACTATCACCTTTCTCCATTTTCAAAGGTTTTATGAGTTAGTGTGAAACTACTTTAAGTTATAGCATCAAAAATAGAATTTAGGAGTCATGAGGTGTGCTTGGAAAAGACTTGGTCGGGATGGACATTTGGTGAAGTGGTTAACTGCCATCTCCCATATCCCATATAAGAACACCTGGGTCCTAGTCCTGACCACTCCACATTTCCCCTTCCAATCCAGCTTCCTGCTAATATGGGTGATGGCTCAAGTACATGGGTTCCTGCCTGATACATGCAAAATCAGGATGGATTCCTAGGTTCTCGATTTTGGATGCTGTGAGGCATTTGGGGAGTGAAAGAGCAGCTCTCTCTCTCTCTCTCTCTCTCTCTCTCTCTCTCTCCTTCTCTTTCTGTCTTTTAAATGAAATAAAAATGAATAAATAAGCAGAAATTTGCTAAAGAAAAAGTCTTGCTATCATGCACAAGATGTCTACATAGTCCAAAAGAGAATATATATGAAATAAGGTGTCTGAATAATCCATTTCACTGGTCCATAGACCCATATGGAGACACATAAGGCCCACTACCCCAGGATATCATAGGAGCTAGGAGAAAAAAACATGAATCAACAAAGAAACTGTAGCTTCAAGCCATGCACATCAGTGTTAAAGACTGGGATGGATGATCAACTTTTGTAAGGAAAAATGAAATCAACTTGCTTGGTTTTCTCTCCTGGCTCCATTGCTACTGCCTATGAGACTGCAGGTATTCACTGAGCTTCCTAAGTTTCTGTTTTCTCATTGGGAGTATCAGGCAGTAGTCCTGGAGGATTTCAAATTTCCTTGTGCTGCACTTCCTATTTCTAAACACTTTTAAAAAACACGTTTTCCTTCCTCTAACTTGAAATAATTTGTAAGGAAAGTTGACTAAGAAAAACATTGCAAGAGTAGTCAATGGGACCGATGCTGTGGTGTAGCGGGTAAAACTGCTGCCTGTAGTGCTGGCATCCCATATGGGTGCCAGTTCAAGACCCGGCTGCTCTACTTCCAATCCAGCT
Organism: Lepus europaeus; assembly: GCF_033115175.1. NCBI lineage: Eukaryota > Metazoa > Chordata > Mammalia > Lagomorpha > Leporidae > Lepus > Lepus europaeus. The sequence goes on along the minus strand of NC_084827.1, from coordinate 85,080,831 downwards.
CTGTGCTATGACCTGGCAAAGCAGTAGAAGATGGCCCAAGCCCTTGGGCCCCTGCACCCGCGTGGAGACCTGGAAGAAGCTCCTGGCTCCTGGCTTTGGATCAGCGCAGCTCCAGCCATTGCTGCTAATTGGGGAGTGAACCAACGGATGGAAGACCTCTCTCTCTGCCTTTCCTTCTCTATGTAACTCTGACTTTCAAACAGATAAATAAATCTTAAAAAAAAGAGTAGTCATCAATTGTAAAATGAATAAATTTTGAAACTTAAGCGGTTTATAGTAATATATTGCATATATGTATGTATATTTTAAATAATTCTAACCCAAACTTTATATATTATATGAGTATTTTATAAAGGTCATGGAAAATGGAAATAAAAGATAAGTCTATTTTGGGGAAACAGTTTGGAAATCCAAACACAATGAAAGGGTTTTCTAAAAGTTTGTGTGAAATGCGTATTATGAAAAAATTACACACTGATTTCAAATTTTTTGCACCAAAACAAACATAACTTTTAATTCAATATTTCCATGAACTTTCTGAAGTACTCTTGTATATATAGGTTACATATATATATATATATATATATATAGTGTGTGTGTGTATATATATATATATATATCTTTACTATATGGCATACATTTCTTTATTAAAATGAAGAATTAAAGCGAGACACTAAGAATTTTTAAGAAATAGACATGGATTTCCTATTCTCTTGAAAGTATTAGGGTATATCTACAGTCTGCATTATTTTTCATAATACTGATAAAATAATGGAGGCAATGAATAAGAGACTCCCTGTAGTACAGGAGATAAACTAACACTTGTTTGTTTTATCTGGCTGATGGTGACTGCTAACTCTCTGTAGGGAAGGATCCTGAAGTTGTAGTCACTGTGTGAAAATGTGACCTGATCAATTAAAAATGTCCACATGGGTTCAAGAATGGAGATTAGGGCATATGTGCCAGGAATGTGCCATTCAGTGGAAAAGTAATTTCAAAAGGAAACCACATATATCTATAGAAGTAGTGCAAGGTATTCCTGGATAAGAAAGAATCTGGAAACTTAAGAGGCATGGTGCTGGGAGGTTTTGAACCATATTGCCCATGAGTATAGAAAGAAGAAAAAATTACAGCATGATAGAGGTACCAAAACAGGGAAATATTACATTAGGAATATATTAGAAATAATTTACAAAGATATGTATTTGAAGCAGATTTTAGAAAATCTATACAAGGAGGATATGACATAGTGATCCTTTCAGATCAGAACATATGGATCTGCTTTTTTATCTTTTTTAAAAAAACACTTTACAATATTTATACTATGTATTTTCAGGATCTAGATTCCAGTGGATGTACATACCCCCTTGCCAGTATCTTCTTGACATTATAGTTATCAAAATATTAGGTCTTTCTTTTGTTGTATAGGAAAAATACACTCATCCTATGGTTAAATAGATCTACAAGTCAGTTGTCAAGTATTAATTTTATTACAATAGTAATTATAAAGAGAGGGGAGATGTACAAGGATGCTAAATAGAAGAGGGTCAATAGGTTCCCTTTATTTTGTGTGTATACATTTGTACTCTTGTGTGGCGCCTCATTGCAATGCCTTATCTAGGAGGGGATTACTAATATGACAACACTCCTGATTTATAGACGCTCAATTAGGTTAAACAGCTTGAATCATTTCAATTGGATACAAAAATCTCTTGTTGAATCTGTATTCTCGCTTTGCAATGAACACAAACTCACACTCATTATTACTTATGATGCATTTCTTTATGGATGAAGTGTTTCTCAGCCAAGTAGCAGTAGTCACCCAGCTGATGACCATAAGGAAAGACAAACACTGTGAGTAGAATAACATCCTTCGCCAAGTGTTTATGTTGGATACATACACAATACAGAACTGTTCTTAGCTAATGAGACAAAGTGGCCTCCCTAAGTTTCTCCTTTTGTATTATTTCTTGCCACCCATGTGCTTAGTGAGATTTTCTCAGGACCTAAGCCCCACCCTCAAAGTAAGTTCTGCTTCTTTGCAAGCTGGATTTATTCTTTCTTGCTTCCAAGTGAACATCATACATCACATAGCTGTAAGTTAGCTATAAATACAATTGTGATCTGAATGTTAATGCTGTTTCCAGAGGTGATTAATTTATGTAGAGAGTATCTTAAACAATAAAATGATCTGGTAACTTGACATTTTTAAAATGTTGTCCTTTTTAGTATTTTCTCTCTAAACCTACTGGTTCATTACATTCCTAATAAGGTTTCTTTTTCTGTCCCTTAAAGTCAGGGAGAACATTTAAACCTTCCTACTTTATTTTCTCGTTTCTCCTTATTCCAACTTTCCTTTTCAAAGTTTTCTCTAACCTATAATCTGGAATTTTCTTCTCAGTTGGCTGAAATAATGCTTTCCTGGCATTCTTTTGACAAGATATCTTCCTGATACGTTCAACTCCAAGCTGAAAAATCTGGCAAAATGCTGGGAAAGGGGCATTGGCACATTAAGAGTAAGCTGAAGCCAGATAGATCAGACAAGCTAGCGCAGCCCAGAACATGACTCTAGGGGCAAAGAGAGACTACGAGAAAGAGCCAGTACTGAAGAGATCACACGAAACTAAGCAGCATAAATTGGTAACGTAGCTTAAGAAAGAGCACAGGCAAGGGATGAGCAATATTTGCAGGAAGAACATGACACATCAGCAAGGAGTGCCCTGCTCATGACCGAGGTGGCTCCCCAATTCTGTAAAGGTCTCTGCCTCTACATGTGTACACCTCTACTGCTATTTGCAGAGCCACCTGGCACCTGATGAAGCAGCTCATTTGTGCTTATCCCTGCCTGGCACCCCTGAAGTCCACGGTCTTATTTTTCTCAACATCTTATAATAGAGGAACTTCTATTGTTCACACACTAAAGACGGAAAACTCGACACTTGGGGAGATTTCTCAGTGTCACACAGAAAAGCTTCTGCGAAGACTTAAACCTATGTCTTCTGGGCTGGGCCTACACTCTGAGCTCTTCCTCTCCTGTGTCTGTCCATCTTGTAGCTTGTTTGGTTCCTCTGTTTGCTATTCTTTACCCCTAATCTATGGTTTCTTCAGTTCTCCATCAGAGATCCCTCATCTCTACACCCAGAGCTCTCAGCCTGCCTACCCCCTCCTTCCCTTGGTCCCAGCTCACTTAACCCAAGCCTGGGTCAGAGCCCCAGGCCCCTCGCTTTCCTGGCAGGAGAATAAAGACAGCTGGCAGTGAGAAAAGTCTGTGAAGGAGAATATGAGCACAGTCGTGGTTATGGCTGTGCTGAGAACTCCCTCTGTCAGAAAACGGCATTGGCTTCCCACACTTGCTACATGGACAGATGTTTTCAATTATTACCACTGACAAGCCTCCAGGCCAGGTTCCCTTCTGATTGGCTGTTACTGGACTCAGAGGGGAATAAAGGAAACTGAGGCTAGGACACAAAACACCTCAGTCATCACTTTAATCATGTTTCTCCAAAGTAACCGGTTGAGTTGGACAGTTCACCCAGAATTGGAATCCTTTTGTAAACACAGACTCAATTTCCTTTCAAACCTTTCTTTCATTCTGGTTTCAATTTTTCTGCTCATAGTTCTTCTGACATTATAAGAGAGCAAGACATTTGTCATTTCTTTACCAATTCTTTCCTTTTGTTGTTCATCCAGAACTTTGGGAACATACCAGAATATAGTGGGAGTTATAACAGAGAAATTTAACTTGGTATTACTAGCCTTCAAGGCTTGGCATTGGACAGTCATTTGCAAAAGGGACCTATGTCTGGTCTGGGAGCACTGACATCCAATGTTCCCATTAGCAGTTACATGGGAACTGCTCACTTGGAGTCAGAAGCCACTTCTTGTATCTATCTTGCATCAACCACAGGGGTTGCTGGGAACCATTTGGTACAATTGCATCACAAGCACTGTCGTTTACCTTTCTACTTCATGATCTTATTTGCTGTAATTGCCCTGATTTGCTTTTCTCACCATCCCTGCTGTGTCCTAAGGAGGCCCAAAGATCAAATGGTCCCAAGGGAAGTCTGACAAAGCATAAGCATTGTCAATAACTAAAAAGAACATAGAAATGTCTCTCAGAAGAGACACTCTTTTCTAAGTACCTTCTTCTTCTATGGGATCAGTTATATTCAGTAACCCTCAGCCTCACTGTTTATCCCTCCCTTCCAGTTTCTATAAATTAGAAGGGAAAATTAGATTATCAGGTAGATTAAAGCTTTCTAGCTCATTTTTATTTCCTACTCTTCATGTCATATATCTGGTTAGAAATAAAAATGTATTCAAGATGCTCCAATGTTTCTGCACATTAGTTTAATGTTCTTTTGATGTCCTGCAATTTGGTTTGTGTGTGGTCCATCTTGCTCAAGTCTCCATGCTGCCTTGTCTCTGCTGCCATTTAAAAAAGGACAGGAAACAATAGCAGTAGACAAGCACTCCTCCAACTGTATTTGGTAAAATAAGTAAAATCCATCGCCTTAATTCCTGAAGGCCCAAGTCTCCACCTGAGTTTCAGGAAAAAAATAATGTCTCCTTGACTTTCAAACTGAACTCTTTATTATAACCCCAAGGATAAAATATTATAAGATGTTAATTCATCCTTTTCAAAAAAGGCATACGAGGGTTAAAACATATGCTTCCTTCTTCACTCAGAAAAAAAAATTCACTCCAACCTTTTTGGGGGATCACATATAGCTCTAAAACAGCTGAAGCTAAAAACATCAAAGTTGGCATGACTTCAGTTATCACTGAATCAGGAGGATCAAGCCAAGTTTTTGAAGAAAATGGTTGAGCATTTAAAAAAGAATAGAAGTTAAAAAGCTCTCTCTATGAGCATGCTCAATGGGAGACTTTAAAATGTTTTCTTTAGGTCAGCTTTATGTTGCTCATTTATTTGGAAATATTTTAACAAAGGCTACCTAACTAGTCATTATTAATATTAATCATCCATGCTCTAGCCAAGGCCCAAGTGTCTGTCACCTGCCAAGTTCATATCTTCACTGTGTTTGTCAAGAGACCATTACTGGTCAATGCTGGTGAGTTGCTTTGGCTCTTTTATATTGTTATCATTTGAGCTAGTGATGTTGAGTCAAATATGGTGGGGGATGAGTAACAGGGTGTTGAAGAAGCTTCACAACAACACAGTAAGTTGAATGTAGCTGCTAAATCTTTGCCTGTTTTCTTTTCAATTATCCACACATACAATATTATAAAAAAGGGAGTAGGATGGTTTTAGTCATCAAGAAAACAGCAGACAGTTGCAGTCAATGCTCAAGCATACAAGTATGGCCCTCAAACTGGGAACAGAGTAGATGTTTTTATCATTTCCTGAGAGGATTTCATTTTCTTTGGAGGCACAAAATAGATTTGGTGCTACTGACAGTTTGGGGCCCACATTTATTTTGCAATAAGACAGTAAATTCCCTCTGCTTTACCTGGGACTACATCAACTGACAGGCCAGGCAGATCGTAGACACTGCACTTGTTATCACCAGTACTGACACTGTTTCAAGATGTAAATTCCTCCAATGGTATCAACAGCCTGGTAAAAATATAGCTTCTCATTGCAGTGCTCTTTTACTAGCTTCTACACTGTAACTCCAGGAACTTCTTTACTGGGGTTCTCGGTGAAATCATCCAGTAGCATTTTTCAATTGAGGAAATATTTTGCATATATAATGGCTCAAGGGAACTGCCTCACTGCTGAGATTATATCTTTACCTGTCACAGAAAGTCAGGGGGTAAATTCTGACATGTCTGTTGTTCCTAATATGTAGTCTGTGGTAGCCAGTAGGGTCAACACATAGAAGAATAGTCTAGCAGATGATCTGCAGATCAGTTTATATATATTTATTTATACCTAAATTAAAAAGACACAATTATACTCGACTTATACATTCAAGTATACTAGAGAAAAATATTATTTTAAGAGCTGACAGCAGAATTTCTCTTAGGGGAGAAAATAATCTATTTTTTCCTGCTTGCTTAGCAAAACATTTTATGGACCATGTTGGTTAGCAAAACATTTTGATGGACCATGTTGGCTAGCTCCAGAATAGTTGGAAACCAAATTCTCTGATAAAACACAAAGATGAACTACTGAGGATTGTGTGCAAAAAGAAAAATCATGAAAGTAGAGTGTTGGGGCAAACTGACATGATGGAGACCAAATGGAAAAAAATCCAGGAACGTTCCTTCATGCAGGGGATGACCAAGGTGTGCTTCAGTAACAGCGAGACTTATTTAAGTTTACATTTTCAATTATCCATTATGCTGGGCATGATGTAATCTTTTCATCTCCTGTGGATTGATAATAAAGTTCTACCAACTACTAGAGTTTGTAGTGAGCTCCTGGAAAGTAAGGGAAGGAGTTGTCCAGGTAAGTGAATACTGCCAAGTTGTAGGGCATGAGTTGTAGGCTCAGCAACAGCAGGAAATCAGGCCAGAGGAGACTGGGGAAACATACACCCTTTCTGATAACCTGAGAGCTGCTGGTTTTCGAATTTTTTTTTTTTTTTTTTTTGACAGGCAGAGTAGATAGTGAGAGAGAGAGACAGAGAGAAAGGTCTTCCTTTTTGCCATTGGTTCACCCTCCAATGGCCACTGCGGCCGGCGCATCTCACTGATCCGAAGCCAGGAGCCAGGTGCTTCTTCCTGGTCTCCCATGCGGGTGCAGGGCCCAAGCACTTGGGCCATCCTCCACTGCCTTCCCGGGCCATAGCAGAGAGCTGGCCTGGAAGAGGGGCAACTGGGATAGAATCTGGTGCCCCAACTGGGACCAGAACCCGGTGTGTCGGTGCCGCAAGGTGGAGGATTATCCTGTTAAGCCACAGCGCCGGCCTGGTTTTCTAATTTTATGAATTGGAGGTTTGAACAAATTTAATTTTAACAGAAATGATGATGCAACTGACAAAAGATATTTTCCAAAACTTGCTGATGCCCTCTGGCCTGCCTCAGTTGTACCGTAAATAGCCTACCTCATTGATTCCAGGTTTTAGTAAGACTGTCCCTACTCTTTGTGGTTTTCCTTCTCAGCTCTACAATTCATTTCCCCTTGAGGACCAGAATCCAGCTCTGAACCTCGACCATATTATTGGGGCACTTGACTCTGTCATCTAATTTTTGCTAGCTCCTTCCCCCAACACTTAACACTTAACACTTCAGCTGCCTTTGCTCAAAAACCATCAGTGAGTTTCCATCATCCATTAGGTAAAATCTGTTTCTTAATAGGATGCACTACTCCTTTGATAACCTGGTTCATTTAAAGTTTTCCATGATTAGTAACCAGAATATACCTTTTTTGCCCAATGAATAGACTTGGTTACGTTTGTATTATGGTTTCTTGGACTGGGGGTGGAGGGATGAAACAAGAAATTGGAATAAGCAGAGTGCCTTTCTAGGTACTCAGATTGGTGTAGAGGATGTTCCAAATATGTCTGAATGTAATTTCTTTACTAAGCAGAGCCTGTGATTTAAGTCATGCATTGAGGGGGGAAAAACAGTAAAAATGATGCCTTTGCTTGCAAATATTTTTCACCAAATGTAATGATTAAAATTTAAATTGTTCTTCACAAAAATGTTTGGCATTATAGTGATGACAGAGAATGTGCCAATATTTCACATAAGTAGTGGTATCAATCAATTTCCATGAATGTCAAACAGTGGCCCTGAAGTTGTACAAGTCTAAGGAATTGATCTGGCTCAAGTCATCTTTCCTGGCAAGTCATCCTATTCAATGTTGGCATCTGCTGGGGAGTATAGTGATTACTGTGAAAAATCCAAATCTTTAAACATAGGAGGGTACTTCAAAAAATTCATGGACACTGCATACCATGAAAAAGCAATGCATAGATTTTGGTTTTTTTCAAGAAAGTAAATTTCTAATTTCCTTCCTTCATTGTTTTTAAATACATCATGCAATTGAAAATTGGAGTATACCTTTATTGTTGAGAACTCTAATTGACCTCACAGACAACCAGTGGAAACATACTGGTCTGGTTTTGATCAATTCTATTATGACATATTCTGTATGATAGTTTATTTTCTACTCTGATCATAGAATTTTAACTTCCTGAAACACAGATGAGGTATTTCTAATAATCTCAGCAGAAGTATCTCTGAACAAATATGAGTTTCCTTAGATTTCAGCTGCTGAGTACTGTATTAATCTAAAAAATAACATAGCCTCACTGGTCCCCTCCAAAACACCAAATTTAAAATACATATACTACCAATGATTCATGGGACTCTTTTCTGATGATTTCAGTGCAGTAAAAATATTGGTTTCAAAAAATTTTTTACATCATCATGATAGGTGGAAGAATGGCCATTTCATATCATGAATTTGTCCAGTCATAAGACCAGATTCCTTAAAAAAATGTTCTAGTCTTATTTTTGGTTCTACACAATTCACAGCATCATTCCAAGGTGTGAGACAAGTTTCTCTTATTTCCTTCTCAAAGGTGAATACAGAGGCTGGTGCTGTGTGCAGTGCGTTAAAGCCCCAGCCTGCAGCACCAGCATCCCATATGGGCACCTGTTGGGGTCCCAGCTGCTTCTCCTCTGATCCAGCTCTCTGCTATGGCCTGGGAAAACAGTAAAAGATGGCCCAAGTTCTTGGGCCCCAGCATCTGCGTAAGAGACCTGGAAGAAGCTCCTGGCTCCTGGCTTTGGATCTGCTCAGCTCTGGCCGTTTCGATCATTTGAGAAGTGAACCATTGGAATGGAAGACCTCTCTCTCTCTCTCTCTCTCTCTCTCTCTCTCTCTGGCTCTACCTCTCTCTATAACTCTGTCTTTCAAATAAATAAAAATGAATTTTTTTTAAAAAGAATACATAACCCAATTTTGATGACTAATGGAAGAGAAAGATTAAAGGCAACACTGATGATTCATACTTTATGTGCCACCCTTTTTAAAACTCATGTTGTTTTTTCTGCCCAATACAAGTTTGTGACCACAGAGTAGCCACACTGACTCTGGGAGGCATGTTTAAAAACCTGGTTATAAAATGATGAGCATACCAGGTATGAAAGGATATTTTAAAGACAAGTCAGTAGGTTGAGTATGAGGTAAAGTTTCAAGAACGAGTGACATTCAGGGCGATGAAGAGGGTGCAGAGGCTGCTGCACAAAGTAGCAGCACTCTTGGCTGACTTCCATTATACCTAGCTCCTCTGTAAAATGTACTGACCAATGCCCACAACAGATTCAGCGTTCCCAGCTAGTTAATGACTCTCAACTGTGCACATCTGTTCCCACTAGAGGGAAGTCCCAGGAGAGAGTCCCAAACAAGTTTATGCCAGTTGTACTTATTATTGTAATTATGTAATTTAATTAACTATTATGTAAACTGATGAAACATGAGAGCAAAGAGAAAGACAGTTGCTTTGGGAACACTTTCTTTGGAAAGAAGATAAATTTTATTATATCTAAAATTGCTAAAGAGTTTTCTCTGTGAATGGGATAGGTTGGGAAGAACAATTAAGGCTTTTTCCAAACCTGTCATAATATATATTGTCTGATGTCTAAATTTTGCTTCCTTCAGATCTAGTCCATTGTTCCATTTTATATAATGGTAGCTGCCAGCTATCATGTTGTGAGCACTTACCTTGTGACAGGAACTGAGGTGATAAGTGTGCGTTAACTCATTTGATATGCACAGTGATAACTAGTCATCTTTGAAAAGTCACATTATGTGCTCAGTGAGCACATTATATATATTACCCATTTCATTCTTATATATATTTTGGATATGTAAACTGAAATTCATAAGGAAGAACTTGGTCTGTACTCATGAAAAATAAATAAAGGTACTAGGACTGGAATGCAGATCAATTTAATGCTAAAGCAACATCTCTCATTAGTATGCTATACTCCTACTGACTCTATTTATAGGTTCTTTAAGTACCTGACTTATTTATTCTTGTAGTCTAGTTCAGTGCCTCTCTCTCCATAGGTGCTCATTAGTGTTATGCAGATGAAGGAATGCATGGATCGATGTAAGGATTCTAATTTTCTTGATAGGCTTTAATATCAGTCTGCCAGAAAATGGGGAAGGAGACATAAACCACCTTTTCCTAATAATGGCCACTGGTATTCCTTACTGTGAATCAGCCTCAATTTATTTCTATTGATTGAAATATTATTATGATCAGAGATAGATTTGTTGGGAAAAAAGATTGTTGTTATAATTTACACTTACATTTGTGGATTAGTGGATTATTAGTATTATTTTATTGGTTTTTCAAGTCATTATTCCTTTTTCCTTTCAGTAAGGACACCTTTGGAGTTCACTGCCTCTCTTCCACTCCCAGTCTCTGTGGCTGAGTGGAGTTGACCAAGGGGTGAACCTGTGTCCCAATCCTAAGTAATGAGAAATGTGTTCCTCTGCCTCAACAATGGATCAGAAACAAGCAAAGAATAAAGAATGGACCCAAATCAAGCCAAGGAGAAAGATTCCCTGGGGATTTTCTATTTCCCCAGCAAACAAGAGTTGCTTACTTGCCCTGAGGATGCTAAGCTGATATGCTACAATTCTTGCCCTGCCATCTTACTGCCAGAAGGAAAGATTTCCAAGTCAATACTATGCTAACTCAAGGTGAGCAGAGCTTAAAGATGGAAAAAGATCAATTCTTGGCAATATCTTTTGGCAGTTGGATCTAGTAATGCCCAAAGTCACATCTAATTATGGAATTTTCATTTATGTAATCCAATAAAATTCTCCCTTTTTGCTTAAAGAGTTTGAATTGGGCTTTTGTCACTTCCATAAATCTCAGTTTTTCTTCAGAATATTTAGAAGTCTAAGCCATTTTCATATAATATATATTTGGGATCCAGTGGATTGTTCCAGAAACCACGCTTATAAATTTTGGGGAATAAAAAGGAACTTACATCTAAAGGAAAACAAATCAAATCATACATGAAGCTGAAACTGATGTCTGCCTCCATTATCATAGTCTTAGCTGTTTTTTGTTTTTTTTTTTTTTTTTTAATTTTTTTTTTTCTTTTTTTAATTTTTGACAGGCAGAGTGGATAGTGAGAGAGAGACAGAGAGAAAGGTCTTCCTTTTGCCGTTGGTTCACCCTCCAATGGCCGCCGCGGTAGCGCGCTGCGGCTGGCGCACTGCGCTGATCCGATGGCAGGAGCCAGGTGCTTCTCCTGGGCTCCCATGGGGTGCAGGGCCCAAGGACCTGGGCCATCCTCCACTGCACTCCCTGGCCACAGCAGAGAGCTGGCCTGGAAGAGGGGCAACCGGGACAGGATCGGTGCCCCGACCGGGACTAGAACCCGGTGTGCCGGCGCCGCAAGGCGGAGGATTAGCCTAGTGAGCCGCGGCGCCGGCAGCTGTTTTTGACTTTGGTGATTAGTAGTACAATTTTGTTCATCGATTATAAGGAAGACTAATAAACTAAATAAAATGGCTTGATTAAGAGGGGATATATAATATTTAATAGGATATGTATTTTTAGGAGACTCCCAATAAAATCAGACTTTTCAGGAAAGAATCCCTCCCCTCTCCGCCATGTGATGTTTCAAAATGAATTCTTTGATTCAAGACTTCTTCAAGGAATGCTTTCTTCCTTCCCACTTGCAAAACACACTCATGTATACACATCCACATAGAAACAGAAATCCATTCAGGTACAATCTAACTTGCAATCAAGAACTGCTAAAATAGGACCTTTATCATCAGCACAACACATCCCAAAATGTCTTTGTAAAATAAATCAAATTATATGAGCTAATTGATTCCAGGCAACATCAGTAACTGCAGGTGGAGGCTGAATAACAGGATGTTTATTAATGAACTACTATTAATCAAAATTGACAATACCAATCTCTGTTTGTTGTATGTGAAAGCTACCTGCAGTGGCTATAGATACATTTGTTGAATTTTTAAACACAGTTTTGAAAAGGAAGAAAAAGAGGATGTAGTCACACACGGGATTTCAAGCTGTGGATTTTGGACTACTGATATTTTAACAGTGAAAAGATACTCCTAAATGCAATTTGACAGGCAATGCCAAAGATGCCAGTGGTAATTAATTAGCCCTTAATTGAGACCACAGAACAACAGGACAGAGGAATCAGTACTCAGTGCCATTTCCCCCTCAGGCCCGTCTCGTGAGGGTCAGGAGTGAGGCTGCAAGCTGAAGGTCAGTAAGTAAATGGGGAGAACACATTGACACTGGGCATTTCACGATGGATCTCCTTCACCCTGAGCTGCCGCCCCTGGCCGTTTCGGAGGAGAAAAGGACCCTGAATGCTGGAAGGGGAATTTACTGAATATGCACATATAAACCAAGGTAGGCGTAGGCGCTGCCCTCACATCCCAGATAGTGCGGACATTTGGTGAAAAGATCAAGCACAAACGTTAGCACGAATGAGGACAGGCCAACAAAAAGCAAATTAAATTTAGAATAAAGACTTATTTGAGTGTGCTGAATTTGTTATAGTTAGGTTATTGTAAAAAATAGATTTAGATAATAGATATTTCTTAAAATGTTGTTTGAAATAATTTTTTACAAAAAAATTTAGGTAAAGGAATTTGTTAAAAATATTTTCAGAAAAATGTATTATAGATATTATAATTATATTTTAGACTTGAATATTTTAAAGTTTTCTAGAAATTCAATCTTAGATATTATACAGATGAAGAATCTTCAAAGTTCATGGAAAATATGCATTATCTTCGAATTCCATTTTCCCAGGAACCACTGAAGTACCCTCATCCTCCCCCAGGTTCTCCCCAAGCCACATACCCTTTAACTTAACAGGCAGGGGTTAACACCATTTAGCAGTGCGGAAACTTCTTGCTTCATCATCGCATAGACTGAGCAAATGAAGAGATGGAAATTCTTCCAAGCTCTGAATAAATTTACACACAGCTTCTAACTGAAACTGTATGTTAGCTTGTTTTGTAACACATCAGTTAGGGAATAGGTTTGTTAAACTTGCCACCATATTTTCAGAAAAACCAAGTTTGGGTAGTTTCTGCTTTTCTAGCAGGAGTTGAAATCAGTAATTGAATGCACAGTTCATTGATGTAACTGGGAATTGAAGTCTGGGTTCTTGAGTACCAAACTCTCAATCCACACAGATTATATTACTTTTGAAGGGCTTTCCCTCTCCAGAATGGGCTCAGATAAAGTACAAATGTTATATATACATCTGGAAAAAGACTCTTCAGGGATCTGCTTTATTTGGTCACACACATGCCTGCAGTTAAAGCAAATCAGATAACCATCCTTTCAGCATTCCTAGAAAGAGCTTGACTCTCATTCTTCCAAGGTCCTTGAGAACTGTCGTACACAATGATGCTCACTAATGGAGCAGAGGGCAATGACAATTTGATAAGAAATATTATCTCCATTTTCCCAACTGACTTCCTGCTCATGGTTCATTCACTGAAGTAAATTTGTTTCCATGCACTGAAAGTCGCCCAAACTTCACTGCTCCTTTACTACAAGTAGAGAAATCCTGGACAAAATCTCTCTTTACTAAAGTTAAGATAATCATGGGACATGACTGGAGTAGCTCTGTGGCTCCCAGCCTCCCTCTCCATCAGAAAACACAACTGAGCTTGGTGGTGGCAACAGGGATAAATACCATCTGGTGAGCTCAGAATTTGGAGGAAAAAGGGGGACAGTACCTCTCTTTATTGTCTTTATATTAATTTACTAAGAAACTTCAAGAAATCCATATCTTTTAGTCTTAGTCAACCTTCATCTCTGTGTTTTAACATACCAGCTTGGAAATCTTTAAAATATTTGATTATAAAATAATTTTCAAACTAGGAGATATTTGCACTGCTTAGTGAGCATGTGTGTGTGTGTGTGTGTTCACCATTCTATGAAAATCTCAATCCTTTCACTGGCCCTCATACTCTTCTGGTTTTAAATTTGACAACCTATATCATTCAAATTCAGATACCTCCTATTATCTCCAACCCACAAATTTATAGTCATAGCACTATGTCTGGCTGAAGCTGTAGATGAAGTTGTGAGCCATCTATTTCTACCCCTTCAGGAAACATCTGTGAAATTATTCTGCATCTCTGAGCACACATTTTGTTTTGTTAATTTATTTTATTATGGATCAACCTGATTTATGCTTCCACATTATTAAACAAATAATGTGCTTAAATGTATTAAACATTGAAAAGTTAAAATATATTTAAAATGAGTTAGAAAATAAAAGTGAAGTGAAAATAAGGGATGAGGGTAGTAGAATATTCAGAATGCATACTACAAAGTTCCAAATGCTTGCTGATGGCCAACTTTGACTTGGGTTTGCTTCATTCCCTGAGTTATACCACTTCCAAGCAGGTGTTCAGTGACTGAGTTTATTGTTAATTTCTGGGAACATTTCTGCTATCCTTGTTCTCTTTATCTGACCACATCCATTCAGCAGCATCAACTTTCAGAACTTATTATTTTCCTTTCTACAAATCAAACTGATACAGGCATCATGTTCTTTACACTCATTCATTTGTCAGATTCACAAATATTTAGTGCTTTTTCACACGCAAGTTACCCGGAGTAGGGAGGCATATTTTTGCATAGAAGTTGGGCATACGGTTTTGGAGTTAGAAAGGCTTAAATTTCAAATACTGGCCCAGTCACTTTTTAGTGGTCATCTGTGAAAATTAATACTGGATGCTAGACTTTGGGTCTGTATGTTTAAAATAATAATTACAACATTGCTGAATTGATGTATTTTTAAAATATTCTGCAAAGTATGGGTCACAAGGTTAGTGTTCAATAAATTGTACCTATAGGAGGACAGACATTTGTACAGCTATTAAATCATCTAGGACACCTACATGCCTGGTTCAAGTCTCAGCTACTCTATTCCTGATCCAGTTTCCTACTAATGCACACCTCAGGAGGCAGCAGATGTGACTCAAGTTCTTGGGTCCTACTACTGACTCAGATTGGGTTCCAGACTCCTGGCTTCAGCCTGGCCCAGATGGATCTGTCTCCATCCATCTCTGTCTTTCTCTCTCTCTTTCTGCTTTTCAAATAAAATAAAAACACATTTAAAAATTGTGTCTTTACATGTTAGACATTCACCATGAATCAAAAAAGAGTAATAGTCAATACCCTACTTTCACTATTATATGTAAATATCAAATTTATATCTATATTACTTCATAAGAAAGGATATGCATTTGGAGTAGCAAAGATTTCTGTGGCCAGGACCAGATCTCTGATTAGCAGATCATAAACGAGCTGACATTGAGCCAGATCCCCTGAAAAAATAAAATGTGAAAGCAGAGACCAGAGAGAAGAAACTGGAGGGAGGGGAAGAGTATGGACAAAGTATTGGAGATGGGAATGCATGAGACATAATTGGGGATGTAGAGAAAATTCATTCACTTTGTGAAGGGAAACATTTATGTATGAAAAAAATGGTGATAGCACCAGGTATAGGTAAGACAATGAAGAAGGATGTACTGAAAATATAATAGAAGAATCAGGTGATGAAATCATCTCTATTGGAAATCAGAAATCTAACAAGCCTACCTATATTTAAAACCTAGAATGGTTAGTCAGTTGGAGCTCAAGTGCCTTCAAGGTAGTTAATTTCCATTTTCTTTCCAGAACTAAAGTCAGCTCAGGTTATAGGACCTGCAATGTAGCTGGGTAACCTGGGTAAGTCCTAGTGTGCTCATCTTTGGAATGAGAAGAGGGCAGCTTCTGCTCTAGTGCTGATTCCTCTTCAAACTGTGAACCATTTCCCTCTTCAGAAGGAGCACAAAGGTTGGCTACTGCTCGCTATTGCTGCTCCACCTCTGCTTGCCTTTTGGATCTCTGGTTAAACTCCCAGATGTCTGCAAGAAATTCTCTGAACACTGAATCATGAGACCCTTTTTTTTTTTTTTTCCAAAAAGGCATAGCCTAGGTGTTGATTGGACTGAAATTCCACAGAACTAAAACCAAAACCAGTCTCTTCCCATACTCCTCCTCCCAAAACAAAAACCTTCCATATGCATGTGCAGCTCTCTGGGAAGCCACTTTAGGACTTCCTGATTTTAAACTGAACACTTAGATTCTTAAGGAGACACTGCACTTTGGAATATAAATGTGAAATTTAAATGCAAAATATAATCAATCAGCTTAAGCCAAGTCATGTAATGTGAACTTTTTTGTTTGTTTTATTTTAGGATAGTTCAGTGTATTTGACTTTTGAACTCTGTTTTGAATTGCGTGCTTCTGTCACAAGGGTTTGAGAGGCGGTCTGCAACTTCTTAAATGGCTTAGTTCACTCATTTTCAGAAGATAAACCTTTGTTGGCCCCTGCCTTTGCAGCATCCTTCCTCTGAGGGGCTCAGCATATTTAAGCCTTAAAATAGCCCAAAAGGGAAGAGCACATTCTCCTTCTACATGAATATGGTGAGATTATGAAAGACAAAGAAATATCATGTATTTTTCCTGAAGCTCAGGAAATGCGTTAAAAAAAAAAAAAAAAAAAGACTTACTGTATTTGAAAGGCAGAGTTCCAGAAAGGAAAATCTTCCATCCAGTGGTTCACTTCCCAAATGGTGGGAATGGCCAGGGCTGGACCAGGCCGCTCCTCCACTGCTTTCCCAGACACCTTAGCAGAGAGTTGAGTTGGAAGCAGAGTAGCTGAGGCGCCCAGAAGGGATGCCAGTGCTGCAGGTAGTGATTTAACCCACTGTGCCACAGCGCTGGCCCCAGAAAATGCCTGCTGCTGATTCACTCACTGTGCACACTGAGAGATACTTTTGATTGCTGCATGTGTCTAGGTCCTTTATAACCTCTCAGCTCTAGGGACAATGCAGAAGGGCAGAGGATGGAGGCCGACACCAAACACAGGGGATCAGAGACACATTCTTCTCACGTAGGCTGCAATGTGGTGGCAGTGTGTATTTTCAGCATTTCTACTTCAGTACATTCTCAATCATCTTACCAAAGACATCTCTTATATCTTTAAAATACCTCCCTATGCCTGGTGGTCTGTAACTTCTTTTTTTTCCTAAGATTTATTTATTTATTTGAAAGTCAGAGTTACACAGAGAGACAAGGAGAGGGAGAGAGAGTGAGAGGGAGGTGCGCCGATGCGAAGCCAGGAGCTTCTTCAGGGTCTCCCACAAGGGTGCAGGGGCCTGAGGACTTGGGCCATCCTCTATTGCTTTTCCAGGCCACAACAGAGAACTGGACCAGAAGTGGAGCAGCCGGGACTGGAACCAATGCCCGTTTGGGAGGCCGGCACTGTAGATGGAGGTTTTACCCCTATGCCACAGTGCCGGCCCCTCTATCTTCTTTGAAATTATTTCTTTAGAATACTCCACGTAATCTAAGTTTCCTCTACCTGCTCCAAGCCCATGCCTCTTCTGTTTTTCTAAAGCCCAATTGTTGACCTCTATTTACCTTTAATGTTCCTCCATGGTACCACCTCATGTTCTGGAACACTCACCTATTTATGATTTCTCTCTCCTACACCACGAAATTCCTAAACTTATGCTTCTTCTAGAAAATTTCTCCTGGTTCTCTTCAAGAGAAGTTAAGATAACTTTTGACATGCATTTTCTAAAACTGCATTCAGTCACTATGATTTAAAACAATCAAAATCTTTATTTCATTAGGTTTTTAATCTGCATCTGGCATATCTCTCTTTCATGATCTGTCTTTGCTTATATCATGGTTGAGGGAGCAGGATGTGTCAGATTCATATTTAGACTGTCTTTCAGACTACTAGGACAGTTCATTGTGCATTATCTCTGAAACATTTCTTGAACACCTACTGTGTGCCAGGCATTGCACCAGATCCCAGTATTACTGGGATGGACAACATACACTCACCACAGTGAAAGACCTGGAAAGCAGTAGATTTGTTTCAGTAGAAGTGGGCATAATAGGCAATGATGACAAAATCTTGGAAAATAACAGTGAAGTGGACCAGGCAATATCTCTGTTGGAAAATATAGGTGGCCAAAGAAGGTTTCCTGAAGGCCTTTCTCCTTGATGAGAGACTATTAACCTGGATGTCAAGTAGATATGACCCAGGGAATAAATGACCAATGAACAATAAGCAGAGAATGATTGATTTCTATTTCTTTCATTATTTAATAATTCTTTAAAAATCATGTACATGCCCTTGAATAGGGTGATGCATTTCTATTTTTCTGGATTTTTAGGGTCTGAAACTGTGTACTTGCTTTTCTGCCTTTTGTTGTTGTTGCTGTTTGGTCCTTAGTTTATCAGAACAGCACTAACAGATGTCTCTACTGTGAGTTTTTTCAGCTGTGTAAGTAGCAAGGTGACTCAGCTCCAAGTTTCTTTTCCCATTTTATTCTCCTGCATCTGAATGCATACGCACTGCCCACCTTCCGATTTTTTACTGGCACACCGGGGAAAACTTGAGTGTCGGATGAGGTCTGCGTAACTGAGACCAAAGCTCTGTGGCTTTGAGTGCATTTCCCAGTGCTGAGTAGACTGCTGGGATTCCACAAATAAATAATAAAAATAATAATGATTTTTAAAGCATTTGGAAATGCTGAGTTGAAAGGTGTGGTATAAGTGCAATGTTTTATTGTGAAAGTGATATCTCTCACATTATCTGCTCCTAATGCAGGGCAGCCGTAATGGAGAAGGAGGCACTTATGCCTCTAACCCAGAGTCCCTAAAGGCAAGGTGGGGCCTGGCAGGCACTGCGGTAACACTTAGTGTATGCGGGAACTGCTTCCTTCCCATCTAGGAAGAAGGCAAGAGAAGAGTCACCCTGCTGCTTGTTGCCCTAGACTTTAGAAAGTCACCATTGTTTATTTTGGAGCAGGAGGTGATTGAAAAATCATATGGGAAAAATGTTACAGACTAGTTTGGGGGTTCAAAGAAATACACATTTGGCATGGGGTATGTAAGCAGCTTGGATTTTATGTACCTTGGATCTGTGATAATGGCTGAATTATGTGTTCTCCCTTCCCCAATCGATATAATGAAGCCCTAACTCTCAGTTTTTCAGAGGAGCTGGGGTCTTTAAACATTAGGTGAGTAAGTTAAAATGAGGCTGGTAAGGTGGGCCCTGATCCAATCTGACAGGTGTCCTTGTAAGAAGAGGAGATTTGGACACCTAAGCATAGAAGAGTGACCAGCAAGAAGCTGACCATCTGCAAGTCAAGGAGAGAAGCATCAGACAAAACCAAACCTGCTCACACCTTGATCTTGAACTGTGGGAAAACACATCACTCCTGTTGAAGCCACCTAGTTGGTGAGATTTTGTCAGGGCAGCCCTACAGCATACAATCTGGGCTTATCCAGACTTCAGATTCACACGGAATCTGATGGTACTATATAGAGAAAGAAATGCTTTTCATTCTGTGTAGGCTGAATGCTTTCCCAACTAAGTCCATAACTTTAATTATAAAATGAACATAACCTGTATCAAATTATGAATATGTTAACATATTGAATGGGGACAAGAAAAATAAGCACCAGATTCAGGCTACATAGGCACTTGAAGGTAGAGTAAAAAAATCTGGTTTCCTTGACCACATTGTCATAATATGCATATATAACAGTTTATTGAATCCAGGCTGTGTAGACAACCAGAAGAACTCTGGCTCCATGCTGTCACAATGCATGCCCACAACAAAGACTTGGGGAGAACAGCCCCTTTCATTCGATCTCTCTAAGTATTACCAACATGAGAGCTGAAAACCTTACCTCTGTCTGAAGTATATCTATGTATCCATGCATAAGTTATTAACTGGGCTCCCTGGGCTCTACTGCTGAAAATATTAATATATTCAAATCTCATTCTGGCTACCACAAAAAACACTATATCAGATAAATGCATTAATATCTTTCTTAGACAAAAAGAATCTGGTATTATTTTTTTAAAGTTTCCTTCTTGCTCCTCGACTCCCACTGAAACATAGGTGATATATAGCCTAATGAGGTAAAGTGGTCATCAGGTGCCAAGGTGCGGGGTTGCCTGTATCCATAAAACTCTGTTTATTGTACTTGAAATACAATACTCTTTTATTGGAATTATGTGCAGAGTACTACTAATAGCATCTAACAGCAGAAATGCCTTCTTTTCACTTTCTGAGACATTTTACCTGGTGGAAAGGAGACAGAATGCATCTGGATGTCCTCCAATCCATCTGTGATCACCCAGCCATCAATGCCTGCACTTTTCTGGGCTATCTCTCTTAAACACAGGACAGACTCATTGTTTCAAGCAGGCAGGGCTTTGCTGAGAACCAGCAAAGAGAAGCCAGAGAAGTTAGGGCAGTGTTGGTGGTTGGGGGTGGAGGGTCAGTCTTGAGACTCACCCCTTTAAATCGCTGCTCTCCACGTTTGGATCCCACATTGTGAGATATATTTATATCGACCAGACTCTATAGGATCCAGCTTTGCCTTTTTGCTATTGGCTGCTTTTAGGGTCTTTTATCAACAAGAACAAACAAAGTAGGTGGTCTTCTACCTCTTTTTGGCTGTAGAAAAAGAGACAGTGACATAATTTTTCACAGCCTGAAATAATTGTGGGAGTACAGATACTGGCTAGGCTCACTATGAATTATTAGTGGAAAAGTGGGTCTCAGAAGTACGTTACATGTGAAATATTTTTCGTCACTTGAACATGTGCCGTCCAGAGCTGGCCCTGTTCTAGCCGTCACAGGGAACAAACATTTCACATTCACAGATGCTCCCAATTTGGTGTGGTTTGGAGTGTAATTTAGATCAAACGTCTCCATGTAAATGAGTCAGGGTTTCTTAATTAGGTGCCTCTAAAGCAAAACCTTGGACCACATCAGTAGGTGTGGGTGTGGTACCCACAATACTGGAATCTTTCCTATAGACCAGGCTCCTAGTATCATTCAAATAGAGCTTTTTTTTTTTTTTTTTGGTTGTTTTTAAATTTTTTTTTTTCAAGCAGAGTAATAAATCTGCAGATGGCATAGACAGAAAGACGCTACTTCAGAAGAGCTGTCTAAAAACACTGCCTCTTTGGCAAATGCCTTAAAGTAGGTCATTCTGCTGTGATTTAGCTTTTTCTTTAGATTTGATTGCCAGCTTTTTGTTCCCATTACAAGTAGGGTGCATTCCAGTCCACAGACTTGTTCTTAATTTTTCCAACTGGTATTTGTTTACTAGGATTTGCAGATCTTCATACGAAAATGGCCAATATCCTGTCACAGTGCTAATCATGCACTTGACCACAAAGCGAAATGGATCCTGTTGATAATCTGGTGATGCTGAAATATTAAATGCCTTAAACACCCAGTCTTCCCACAGCAAAAACTGCGTTGATTTATATGGGTAGGTTTGTTCAAATAATTGTCCCCATCTTTTATACATGTGAAAAGAAGAGGTGACAGGATGTAAATGGAAAACTTTTACAAGCCATACAGCCGTTTGTATAGACGTTCAGGTTATCTGCTTTTATACTTGTCATTGTTTGTGTTTTTTATAGGAAGGGAAAATCACTGGGTCCTATTTCCCTATCGAGGCTTTGGGATTTACATGCAGAACCCCCTCCAGCATTAATGAGTTACCTGCATAAATTCCCTGGCAATCGATGGGCACATAGACCTTGTTTTGTTATATTAATTATTCCTCACAGAACCTTGACACTGACATTAAATGAGGCCTTAAAAAATCTTGATGAAGGTCTTAAGGTATCTTTTACTGTTTAAATATTAGCATTGCAAAAACTATGTCTAAGGCATTATTCATTTTGTGGTACCACAGAGAAGGAGGGGCTGAGCAGAAGGAGACAAGAGCAGGGCACAGGGAATGAACTTTCTGGTCTTAACTCTTTATTGCCTAGAGGCCAGTTTTCCTAGGGAAAAAAAATGTTGAAATCCTCAATTGTGAAAGTAATGAAAATAGATGTTAAAATGCTAACGAATTAAAAGAACTATGCTGTTTTCTCCAGATTGGTGTTGAATATGGTGTCTTCTTCACAGGCCAAGTTCTGTCTTGGCAAATTGTTGGTGTTTTCAGGTGAATTCCAAAATGTCAGTTAAAAAGACACAACGAAGTGGGTTTTGGAAAGGAGGCGGGGATTACTGGCTAGGTATGTTGCAAGACTAACTGGTAAGTGTGTACTTAAGAAGCAGACTGGGAAAAGGGTTTTATGTGCATTTTCTTTCATTTCCAGTAAAACTTCCACTACTTAGAAGGGAAGGAGAAGGTTCTGATTAAGCAAACGCTCTGGTTAAAAACGCTTATTGTCCTATGTGGATTGGCAGTAATCAAACAATACAATTAATATTAAAATTACAACGGACACCACATTATCACCCTTTGATAATTCACAGGGAAGTTCTGAATCTTGAAGCTCTCATTAGGAACTTGAGTTATCTCTGTACTAGAGTGGGGTTATTAGATAAATGGATGCTTATTAGAAACTTCTGACTGGTGAAATGGCAGCTAATTGAAATTTGTTTGGATCCTTTTGGAGCAGAAGTTATTCATTGAATAATACTATTTGATGATACTCTTCAGGTTATTATGAAGCTGATGATTCTTAATTACGTTTACTTCCTACATTTTCCCCTTTGCTTCCTAGTGATCTTACGGTGTGTGTCCCCTAAACTGTATTTTACTCTTTCTCTTCTGGTTTTGAACTCTTTTGATGAATACACTCATTTTCACTGTCTGAAATATTTGCTCTGAAAAGCTAATCCCCAAATCTATGTTTCCTCCTGTAATATCACACCTCTACTAACCCATATGCTAAACTGATTTGTTATATTGTTAAATACTTCCTACGCTCTTTCCTCTATGTGGGATACTATGAAGTCCAGGAAGAAATAATTCTGGCCCCCGAGGAATTAATGTTAAACATAATATAAGGGAGAGTTAATGACAAATTTCCATCAGGCACATTAGAGCTGTCTGTGCTTGATAAACAAAGAACTTCATCTATTTGACTATTTGATGCTTTGCAATTCATGATGATGGGCTTTCCTTCACAAGTAATTCTGAATTTTGTAAAAGTCCTTTGAAATATGGTTATTATAATGCTCTTTAAGATGGACGAGGAAATCAACCCTCCTAGATGCTGCGTTACCCAAAGCGACACCATGAGAGTCATGCCCAGGAAATAGACTCAGCTTGTTTCTCAGCCTGATGTTCCCTCCATTCTCTCTCTTGGAGTCAGGACAAGATCGCACAACTGAACTGGACTCTTCCTGCATTTCTAATTGTGGCAAACTTGAATGATGTACAGGCACCCATTGGTGTCCAAGGAGGATAGTTCCAGGACCCACAGATACCAAATCTGTGGATGTTCAAGTCCCTTATATCAAGTGGCATGATATTTGCATAGAACCTGCAACATCTTCCAATATACTTCAAGTTATCTCTAGGTTACTTATAATAGCTAATGAAATAAAAATGCTATGTGGATACTTGTTATACTGTATGACAAGAAAGATAATTCTGTATATGCTTAGTACGGACATACTTTTCTGAATATTTTCAATCTGGGGTTGATTGCATCTGTGATGTGGAGGTGTGTCCATGGGCTTGGCTTTCACATTCTTTATGTCATTATAGTTCACACATACAAACACATGCAAAGGCAGGTAAAGGAAAGTATTACTCCTAGGGTAAAGATGATATAAGAGTGGCTGACAAGTGAAGTGATGTGCCTAATACCCTTCTGGAAGCTCACACACCCAAGCTGCTGCTGGAACCCATTCTTTAGCGTCTCTCCACCCATTAGATGCCAGGTACAAAGTTCCATCCTTAAATAACAGTCTATTAAATTGATCACTGGATAATTTACATGATTTCTGAGCTGCTTTTCCTGTGTCAACCCTTGTATTTTCAACATAGTAATCATCTTAAAACTGAAGTCAGTTCATGTTATTCCTGCTCAAATCTGCAGCTGACTCCCCATTTCTTTTTTACTCAGACTGAAAGACCAAGTTCTCACAATGCCCCTCCCCCAAAGTGATCTGCCCTGTTGAGACCTCACTCTGCTCCTCCTCTCTCTACCCTTATACTGCTCGAGCTTGCTGGCCTCTCTGTCTTGTTCGATCTTAAAAAACCATGTGTTTTTTGATGTTGTGCTGCCTGGAATGCTTTGACTCCAGGTATCTTCACTAATGCACCCCTCAAATATTTTTTTTAAGTATTTTATTTATTTATTTGAGAGGTAGAGTTACAGACAGAGGGAGAGCCAGAGAGGTCTTCCATCCACTGGTTCACTCCCAAAATGGCCGCAAAGGCTGGAGCTGAGCTGATCCAAAGCCAGGAGCCAGGAGTTTCTTCTAGTCTCCCACGCGGGTGCAGGGGCCCAAGCACTTTGGCCATCTTCTAATGCTTTCCCAGGCCACAGCAGAAAGCTGGATCAGAAGTGGAGCAGCTGGGACTAGAACTGGCACCCATATGGGATGCCGGTGCAGCAGGCAGAGGATTAACCTATTGTGCCACAGCACTGGCCCCACCTTTCAAGTCTTTTCTCAAATTTAATCTTCCTAATGAGGTCTACTCCATGATTTTATTACTTCCAACAATCTCCCCCAAGCCAACTTTCAATTCTCCACGCTGTACCCCAACTTTTCTAGTTCCTTAGTAGTTACCATCTTCTCTTGTGATCTACCTTTTTCTTTATATGATGTTGACTTGCTTTATTTGTTCATATTATCTGTCTTATATTCATTATGTAATCCAGTGAGGGCAAAGTGATTTCTGACATATCACCAGATCCTAGAACAGGACTTGGCACATACTAGCTGTTCAATAAGGGGACATAGATGATCCACATTTATCAGTGTCCTTACCACTCTCTGTAGTCTATAGATTGGACACCCTGGCATTGTCTCAAACTCTTTCCAGTTCTTCATGAACCAGGCAACTTTTCAGAAATGTAAACAGCTAATATTCATTTTTAAAAAAGATTATTTATTTATTTATTTGACAGGTGAGCTACAGACAGTGAGAGAGTCAGAGAGAAAGGTCTTCCTTCTGTTGGTTCACTCCCCAAAAGATCACAATGGCTGGAGCTACTCTGATCCAAAGCCAGGAGCCAGGTGCCTCTTCCCGGACTCCCATGTGGGTGCAGGGGCCCAAGCACTTGGGACATCCTCCACTGCTTTCCCACGCCACAGAAGAGAACTGGACTGGAAGAGGAGCAACTGGGACTGGAACCTGGTGCCCATATGGGATGCCGGTGCCGCAGGTGGAGGATTAACCTAGTGCGCCATGGCGCTGGCCCCTAGCTAATATTCTTGACATCCTTCAAAGTCTGTCTAGGAAATTTAGTCTTCCCATTGAACTCCACAGTGAGTACAGGAGCAATTGCTCTTTAGCCAGTGACGATCACTGTTAGCTATCTGGTTTTATTCTTCAACCTCTCCATCCCCAAATCCACTTTATGTACAAGAATGACCATTGGATAAATTATTTGAGATATTTAAAATGAAAACAAAAGCAAAAAATATAGGGGTTAGGCCTGTGGGACACTGAGTTGAGCCAAGGGCTTGGGGACTGCATCCTATACTGTAGAGTCTCATTTGAATCCTGGCTTCTTAACACTTCTAATCGAGTCTCCTGCTAATGCATTAGGAGGCAGTGGTTGATGGCTACCATCTGTGTAGTTTCTACCATCCATGTAGGAGACCCGGATTGAGTTCCTGGCTGCTGGCTTCAGCCTGGTCCAGCCTTGGCTGTTGTGAGCATTTAAAGAGTGAACCGGCAGATGGAAAATCTCTAATCTTTTTTGTTGTCTCTCTCTGAGTCACCATACCTTTCAAATAAATAAGTAAATATATATTATTTTACAAAAGAAGAATCAATATTCTTCAACTATTGACTACAGACATCAGACTCCAATCTTCTGTGAACTCTGTCTATAACTTGGCCCCTGCTGTATGCAAGTCTCTTCTTTGCCTCCTGCCATAGCACAGGTTACACGTGGCTAAATCCCAGCTCTTATTTGGCTTTTTTCAAGCCATCACCAGAACATTCCTGTACTTTCCAAAACTTGCCCATCTTCAAAGCCCAACTTCACCCCAGATTTCATTGAGGACATCTCAATTACTTTAATTCATTTTCCCCATTTGATTGTCAGCTGTGCATATTGTTTAATTCTTAATAATTCTCTACTCTTACGTGCTTTGTGCCCTTAAATTGGTACCTACACAAAGGCAGAACCTTAGACCATTGCAATTTTGTACTTTCTTTTCCCTCTCCCGACTCTGCCTAGTAGAGTATGGAGAAAGTCAGCCCAGTGGACCCACTGATTGATATTCATATTCTTCCTTTTTTTGTTTTTGTGCTTTTCCATGTTTGCTTTAGAAGGCTGAACATTTTAGATGCTGTATTTTGAATGATATCCTAAAATTATATATAGTTGGCAAGTAGTAGCATTTTTGCAGTTAAGAGTGATGAGGTATATATTAGGATAAATGTATATTTAAACTCCAGCAGGTCTAAATGTAGGAAACCTTACTGCTTATACCCATGGTTAACTAGGTCTTGCTTTTTTAAGTGTGTGTATGTATTTCTTCCCCAACATCTAAGTGAATTCTATCATTAAGAAGTCACAAAATATGTAGATATTAGTGTAAAAAGCACTTAGGAAATAACTAGATAAGGAATGTAATCATTAATCCAACTAACAATTAAGAGTCTCTAATGGTATATTCAAGCTTTATCACTAAAGCCTCTATAGTGCACAGCAATGAACCTTGTTTGCATAATAGAAGCTTAAAAATGGCCCAGCAACTCTGGTTTTATTTTACAAAGCTTTAAAAGAAAAATGATCACTCCCTTCACTGTCCATGGGCTAGGCTTTGAATACTGGCTTTCTGCTCTTGATTCACCTTGCAAGTCAGTTTTGGTTCTTGGAGGTCATAATGGACCACTGCTGGTCCCTCTCTGCTATAGCACCAACCAGTGAATGAGGACACAAACGCTGCTCAGAGCAGGCATCTTGTTCATGAAACATATTCAGGAATCAACACCTTTCTTCCACCTACAGTAAAAACCATTCTAGGAGTGGATTTTGGATTGAGATATTATTTCAAATTCTCCATGTCTCTGCTTCATTTATTTCCAGGGACAAAGAAAGCGAACCTAATAATTCTGAGTGTCAAGCCTCCGTTAGCTGTCCTCTCCTCTTTGCTCAGCCTATGGATCTCAGAGAACCTATGCCCTCTTCTTGCAGAGCCTGATTTCTGAAAGTGTGGCCCTCACGAAAACAGCACCGCCTGGGCACTCATTCTCTTTGTAGTTGCAGGCCCCATCCCAAGGCTTCTGAATCAGAATCTGCATTTTTAATAAGATTCCCAGGTGATTTGGTTTGTAAGCACATGAAATAAAGTGTGAAAGCCTTGAACTTCTTCTAGGGGTGCTCATGGGGCACTGGTGCTGGCTACAGGACTGACAGGCGACAGAGCCCTCCCAGTATCCAGTGATCATCAGTTGGCCCTTGTTAGTCTCCTCAATATTTGAATCTTTCTCTTTTCTAGTTCTTAAAGGGTGTTTCATGGAGCATCAGCCTCAGGGCACAGTTGCGGCTGCGTCGATAGAGGGCGCTCTATATTTCTAGGCAATTAGTAGACACCGTTGAGCCGTTCTGATGGAGCCTGGGTTGTGAGAAGTGAGGCCTTTGGATGGATGCAGGATGGCAGCCCTTACCACTTGTGGTCATTAAAGTTCCCGTGGTGCTTTTTGTGAGAGAAGGGATTGTTAACCTCGGTGTCCTGGCTGACTTCCAATCTGTGTAATTGCATGCAGCCTACCTAAGTCTGCTCTGTAGTTTCAATTAGGTAAAGTATTGTTCACTTCATGTACTAAACTGCTGTGTTGTGTGGCTACAGACTGCTAATTAGCTGGTGTTTTTCAGGTGGCTGCGTTCCTGATGAACAAAATGCCTTTCTCTGGTCATGTCCTTCCCCACTCCTACTCTCCCCAAGTACCCACAATCCCACACACAGCCGTGTGTCTGTGTTCTTATTTATCACTATTTCTTGTGATATGTGCTTTGGGAACAGAAATTCCTAGAACATGACAGTGAGCATTTCTTGAGTTCTCTATATAACCAGTAGCTTCTAGGCTTAGCTGGACTGCTATAGGATGTTACGGGGCAGGAGGGTGGAAACTCATGTAGATAATAACAACAGTGTGATAATGGGGTGGGTAAAACAGCCCTGTTCTCTGCCAAGATGAACTTCTCGGGCTTGCCAGGGAAATAGAAATTGCTTTAAGACCTCTCAGTGACATGAAAGGAGGGGAAGGACAGACTACAGCGTGCATTTGATTTCTTCTTTCCCACCAGTTAAAAAAAACATAGTGGGATCTGGCAACTACCAGTAAAATTCCTCACTATCTCTGAGCAGGACCTCTAACCCTAAACAGGAAGTGTATACCAGGAGGGAGAATGGAATCCCTTCCTGATGACTCAAAGTCAGCACCAGGGAAGGACTCATGACTTTAGAATGGCAGCTGGAAATGAAAGAGAAGTAGAAAAAGATGGGTGAGCAGGGAGCCAAGAGAGCAGCACTGTGCTCCCATCTGAGGAAAAGACATGTTTGAGGGTGGAACTTTTCTGAGATGCGAAATGATTGCTAAAGAAGTGCACAAGTGGAAAATAATTCAGGTGTAGGTAAAGTACCACTATGCATGTCTTTTCACTCTGTGAACATATTTATTCTGCTTTGATACTCAAGAGATACGAGTCAATAAGATAAAAGTTTTTCATATCCCAAACACCATAGGAGACAAATGAAAATCAATGAGAGAATGAAATAAACGAGTGAACAAAAGTGATAAAGGGTAGACTATTTATTAACAAATGTGTGTCAACCATCAATTTAGAGAGTGCCAAAAAAAATGTTTTTGGTGCTGGAGTGAGAATTTTTGTTTTGCCTACTTCTTGCAATGGTTCCATCCCAAAGGGTTCCAATGTTGTTTATGAAAATGTGAAAGAAAAATGACGGCTTATTCTATTAGATGATAATTGACAGAACGCTTCTAAAATACAGGCTAATGTACAAAGTCCTACAGAAGAGGAATGATGTAGGGGGAGAAAATTGGGATTGAGGATAGGATTAGGGGATGTGGCCATTCTCAGATACAGGCAGGGAGGTAGATAACAAAACTGAATGAGGGGGGTCGGCACTGTGGCGTAGTGGGTAAAGCCGAGGCCTGCAGTGCCAGCATCCCATATAGGTGCTGGTTCAAGTCCCGGCTGCTGCACTTCCTATCCATCTCTCTGCTATGGCCTGGGAAAAGCAGAATATTGCCCTAGTCCTTGGGCCCCTGCACCTGCATGGGTGACCCAGAAGAAGCTCCTGGCTCCTGGCTTTGGATTGGTGAAGCTCCGGCTGTTGCAGCCAATTGGGGAGTGGGCCAGTAGATGGAAGATCATTCTCTCTCTGCCTCTCCTTCTCTTGCTGTGTAACTCTTTCAAGTAAATAAATAAATATTTAAAAAAAACCCTCAATGAGGTTCCCAGATCCTAGGAGTTTATTGCTTTACTGGTGAGATTGTCTTGATTTCTAGCTCAGCATCTATCCCATAATAATACTTGATGTGTGTGTGTTCTTTTTGTTGTTATTAATAAGTGGATGGATGGAGAAAGAATTTGAGAATTATTATAACAGCAGGAGGAAAAGCAGGGAAAAGAAAAAGGAAACTGTCGGGAAAACAGTTAAGTTAAAAAAGAACATGGGTAGGAAGAGAAGAAATTAACAGAAGTGAAATATGGGAATCTCGATACAAAGGAAAATATTTACTAATAAAGCCTGAGAGTTCTGCATGCATGTACTTTTAACTTCCTTTTTACATATTAACAAATAAACCTGGGGCAAATTATAGGCAAAACAAACAGTCACTAAGGCAGCGGTACAACAGACTTAACTATTCTCCTATTAAACTTGGGCTCTATTATTATGGAGAAGCTTCCAAGGAGACTTTTCCAATGGCCTGACTCAGAGAGTCCCTAGACTCCTTCCCCTGTTCCCTGGAGGCTCTCATTCAAATGAGGCCCATGGTTTTAGCTAGCTACTGCTTCAAAGTCAACGTGGTTGAGTCTGCTACTGGACACAGGCTAATTAATGTTTACATCTGAGACTTCTTCCTGTCCACTGCTAACGTCCAGTCTTTTCTCAGCCTACACATTGCTGTCTTGAGATCTCAAGTTTCATGCAGAATCTGCGCTTCTTGCATGAGAGGAAAAAAATAAAAAGCCCAAACCCAACGACATGGAAATCTGCAGAAACTCTGTTAACTATTCCTGGATGTCACCCTGCAGCTCTAATTTCTGCTTTCTCCTCTGCATTCTGGGTACTGCTGCCGGACTTGTCAGCACCTTGTCACTGCTTCCTGTTGCGTGGGCTACCATCGGACTCTGTGTTCTTAACAATTATCCATAAAAAACCCCACAAAATCCTTCATAATGATAAAAATATGTATTAACAGGTAAAAAAAGGGGAGGAAGTTAATTAACAAAACAAAATCTTGCTTCCTGAAGTGCCTGTTGTTTATGGATGCTGCACAGTCTGGATTGACTGCGGTATCATCTTGTCTTTTGCAGTCCTGTGATGCTCTTTTGTTCATGGTGTGACAAGGATGTGAGGAGCCAATATGACTTAACGAAATAATACACAAATGTCAAGATACTTTCACGACTCGTGTGCACATCAAGCTAACTGACTCGGATGGAATGTTTTGTTTTTCTTTTCAGGGAACAACCCTACTGTTGACAAGGAGCTTGGTGGACAAAAAGTGGCTAAGAAACATTATTAAAAGCAAGCTATGTTAGGGTCAGATTTCACTGGAGTTTCAAAGATAGAGGGCTGGAGAGGAAATCGACAGGCAGAAGGTAGTGACGAATTAGGCTTGTCCTGGAATTCTTCTGAGCAGTAGGGAGAAAAATAAGTCCAGTAAGAGATGGAAACAAGGGAGTTTCTCAGAATTCAAGGTGAACCGAAAGGAATTGGCAGCTGCCTGGACATGCCAGCCAGAGAGGCCACGGTATCTGATACACGTGACAGAGTGAGAGACAACAGCAATGCTCCCCAAACGACTCGCCTGGAGGGCTTGCCAGGAAGCCAGATGCTGCTTCTGGAAGAATATCTTCTGTGGTTGGGCATCTGGGTTCAGTGCTTTCCGTTTAAAGGGGAGAGAGAAGGTGGCAAAAGGCTGTACCAGCACTGCCTTTAGAAAATGTGCTGTTTCTGAAAGTACGTATAGGCACGCGTCTGTGCACACGCATACCCTCAAGAATTAATGAATGCTGACACAGAACGTGGCTTTAAAAAGAATCCCTAAAAATGAAACTTTCTCTAAGTGCTTTTTTAGATGGAAAGCAATATATTAAAAGGAGGGAAGAAGGGAGGAAGAGGAGGAGGCAGACAGATACCAAGAAAACTCCTTATATAAATACAAGGGCTTATTAATGAATTAGGATTAATCAGATAATTTTATTTAAAGGGTTGGTGTTATACCTCGTGTGCAGTTAAAACAAAGGACTTGTTGATGGGCTCATGGCTCTATCATAGTTGGCTGCTCTTTCTCACTTTGTTTTACTGTTCCCTCATCCCTGGAAACACAATCGAGTATTAGTATTGGCAAGAGAGTAGAGTGTGGTCAAGTGGACTGGAAATCAGGTGACTTGAGGTCTGGTTGATGTTTTTTTCCTCTTCCACTTTGAAGTGTGCTTGTCTATGCTCACAAAGCATGGGAACCAAGTTTCTCCATACACTTAAAAGGAGAGGGCAAGTTTTTTTTTTTTTTTTTTTTTCTTAATAAAGGTGATTTCTCTCTCTCTCTCTCTCTCTCTCTCTCTCTCTCTCTCTCTCTCTCTCTCATCGCTCTTTGCTTTATGTGATGTTAAGTAATTCAAGATAGTATGAAGTTGGTATTGGATCTGACAGGAGTGACAGACCAGGGAGGCTGTGGTTGACCTAAAAGGAGGCTGGAAAGGTAGAGATTATTCAGTTTAGGAGGAGTTACAGCAAAAGATGTTAAAAGAAATCTCTATATTCTAACAACCATTACTAATCCCAAATAACCAATAAATCAGAGGAACTGCCTGCATCACCTTGTATCGCAGTAAGGGACCTAAGTCTGCAGTCACTGAGGGGTGGCCACAGGCTTCCTGTGAAGGTGTCCTCTGCATGATCACCCTCTTTGAGCCCTTATTCTTTACTGGATTCGTGTCTTTTCAACATGCTCTCCTACTGCTACAATCATCTTTGTACTATTCTTCTCTTCATCATAATGAAAAGAGAAATATCATGTAAGGAGAGAGAAACTTGAGAGAAATGGCTTACTTACCAAGTATACCCTCAAAATAGAACACTGCGCTTCTTGAACTTAGTCTGCAAAACTATTCCAGGCTTCAAAAGTTGACTTTATCTGGAGTTACTCACTAGCTATTAGACTATCTGCACCTTTTTCAATGAAGTCACATGACTCCACTTCTTCAACAAAAATAACTGAGAATCTTCCATGTGTGGGACACTAGAATGGGCTCTGCGCATATGCACACCATGAATCACAAATCATGCAAATTCCTGCACCCCTACAGCAATGTTCTTTTTTTTTTTTTTGATAGGCAGAGTGGACAGTGAGAGAGAAACAGAGAGAGAAAGGTCTTCCTTTTTCCGTTGGTTCACCCCCCAATGGCCGCTGAGGCCGGTGTGCTGTGGCCGGCGCACTGCGCTGATCCGAAGCCAGAAGCCAGGCACTTCTCCTGGTCTCCCATGCGGGTGCAGGGCCCAAGGACTTGGGCCATCCTCCACTGCACTCCTGGGCCACAGCAGAGAGCTGGACTGAAAGAGGAGCAACCGAGACAGAATCCGGCACACCGACTGGGACTAGAACCCGTGGTGCTGGCGCCGTAGGCGGAGGATTAGCCTATTGAGCCGTGGCACTGGTCAAGCGAATGTTCTAATGGCAGAAGGAGCCTGCTCAGTTCTTTATGATTTCCATTCTCACTAATATTTTCAGGTCCTGATTATATTATAGAGTTGTTATTTTTTCCTGTGAGATTACTATATTTATTTCTGTGATTTTTCCAAGGCTGATGAATCAACTTAAAAGAACAGTAGCTGGGCGGGGCTGCCATTCTGGCGCATCAAATAGAGCCAACATTTGATGCCTGCGTCCCATATCAGCACACCAGTTCAAGTCCCGCCAGCTCCACTTTTGATCCCGCTCTCTGCTAATGCTCCTGGGAAGGCAGAGGGTGATAGCCCAAGTATTTGGGCCCTTGCCACTCATGTGGGAGACCAGAATGGAGTTACGGGCTCCTGGCTTCTGCCTAGCCCATATCTGGCTTTTGTTATCATCTGGGGAGTAAACTAGCAGATGAAAGATCTCTCTATCTCCCCCACCCTCGTCTCACTCTACCTTTCAAATAAACAAACAAATAAATAAATCTACAACAACAACAAAAGAACAGAAACTGGTCATTGCTAGAAATTCTGCTGAATTTTCTAGACCTCTTTTGTGAAGCTAGTAATTTTATTTTTAAAAAAGATTTATTTATTTGAAATACAGACTAAGAGAGAGAGAGGAGAGGGAGTGTGAGATGGAGAGAGAGAGAGAGAGAGAGAGAGAGACAGAGATGTCCCATCTGCTCGGCTCATTCAATGCAATTCCTGCGACAGTCAGGACTGGGTCAGGCTGAAGGCAGCAGCCAAGAACTTCATCCTGATCTCCCACATGAGTGGCAGGGGTCCAAGTTACTTGGGCCGTCATCTGCTGCCTTCCAAGGAGCATTAGCAGGAAGTTAGATCAGAAGCAGAGTAGCCAGCACTCAAATGCACTCTGAGGAGAGATGCTGGCATTACAATGCCAGCCCCTTAATTATTGATATTCATCACAAAATATAATCTGCTCTTGCCAAATTTTCTCTCTATTCATATGAAAGCTGTTACCAGATGCCATTCCTGATGTCTTTTCCCTGGACAACCTTGTCCACGTCAGAAGATCTTAGAAGTCTGTTCTCAACTCTCTTCACATTGTCTCATTTATTATCTTACTCCCCTACTATCCTTAAAATGACAACTTTCAATTTTATACTGAGATCTTAAGCTGACAACTTTCAAGTTTATACCAAGATCTCAATCACCTTTCTTACATTTTCAGCATGTGTTTCTTATCATCTAGTGGACTACGCTAACAGAATGTCAACAGAGACTAAATCACATCATGTCCCACAAGTTTCAGCTTCTTTTGTGCCTCCAGTTGGGTCCTTTTCCAGTATGTGAGCTAAGGATGTCATCATGCACATGCTAGCAGTTCAAAGCCTGGCTATCATCTTGGAATCCTCCCTCTTTCTAGACTCCTGTTTGCATTCGATGAGCATGTCCTGTTGAATCCGTCTCCTTGGTGTCTCTGGTCTCCACCCCTGTGCCTCATTCTCCCTACTATTCCTTACTTTGGGATCTCTAGCTTGAACTATGATATTAGTCCTCTTAGTAAACTGTCTTCTTGACCTCTAGTGTTGCCCTCCTAAAAATTACCTTTACTCTTATCATAACTGTGATCTTTAGAAGTACAAATCTCATCACCTTAGCTCCTTCCTCCAGACCTTTCAGGGGTTTTCTGCATGTCTACCAAAATAAATTTAAATGCCTTAGAAAGCATATGATACTCTTCACAATTTAAGTTGTTTACACATTCCAGGCTCATATTCTGCCAAATTTCTTTTCCTGCTTCACTTGTGGTCTCACAGACTCTTGTGTCACATCACATTGATTGTAACTGCTTGCTAATTTAACTACCTGAGAAGATGGTATGATATGTGAAGGCAGGACTCTTCTTCATGCCTCCAGTATTGAGTTGAAAGGTCAGCAACTTTTTCTCTTTTCTTCTTATTTTTAATGTCTATTTATTCATTTTATTTGAAAGGCAGAGTATCTCTCTCTCTCTCTCTCTCACACACACACACACACACAGAGAGAGAGAGAGAGAGAGAGAGAAATTCTCTGTGGATTTACTTTCCAAATGACCATAACTACCAGGACTGGACCAGACCAAAGCCAGGAGCCAAGAACTCCATCCTGGTCACCCATGTGGGTGGCAGGGGCCCAGACAATGAAGCCATCAGCTGCTGTTCCAGGATGCATTAGCAGGAAGCTGGGTAGGAATCAGAGCAGCTGGAACTTATACTTCAATATGAGATGCAGGTGTTCTGAGCCATGGCTTAACCCGCTGTACCACAATGGCCTTCCTGCAGGAGTATTTTTTTTTTTTTTTTGAGAGGGCAGAGTGAATATTTTTGGCTTTGTGTAACTTGTGACTACTCAACTCTTGCCATTGTAGTGTGAAAACAGCCAGAGGCAATATATAAACAAATATATGTGTGTATTCCAATACAGCTTTATTGACAAAAATAGGCAGTCTAGATGTGGTCCATGGACACAGTCTGACAATCCCTGATTTCATTCAGGCCTGGAATATAGCAAGCACTCATTTAAAACTTCCTGAAGGAATTAGTGGGTAGGATTTTATAGTTAACAAACATTTTCACAAATGTGAATTTATTTGACCTATATTTCACAAATGAGCAAAAGCAAGAGTTAGAGACATTAAAAAATTTTTTTGAACATTGTACAATTTTTAAGGTCTGAGGTTGGGACTTGAGCCTATGTCTTCTCATTCCAAATCCTCAGTTCTTTCCATTAGGTAAAAGGCCAAGATTCACAGTAGAAAAAGCTGGGGAAGCTTAAAAAATATCTACCTCTTATGAGGAATTACCCCATAATGTGCATCTTCACTTACCAGGAAAGATAAGATAGCAGTCACTCTAAGGTTGGTTTTGTTTCTTATTATTCAGTGGTAAATATTACTATTCAAATGTTAAATCTAAAGGAATAGTTTCATTCCAGTCTTAAAAATCTTATCTCCTAAAGCCTTCCCCTAAAACAAGGATTCACTGCTGGAAGGTTCAATGAACCTTAGTCCCCAGCTCACAAACCTTATAAATCCCGTGCCAAGATGTCTCCTAAGTAGATGACATTTTAATGATTACTACAGGGAGCTGGGAACTATTGCTTCACCCTCATGATCAGAGTAATTAATTTTCTTAACTACCAGGCCAAATTCTGCCACAGGAGTCCAGTTGAGGAATTTTAGGCCCATAGGAAGTACATTAGCTCTTCAAAATGATTAGGGTGCCATTTCAAATACTTCAAATATATAAGCAAAGGAGCTATTAAGCTTCTAGCTTATTTTAAACAACTTGCAACCCCTGTCCCTCTGGGATTGGGGGAACCATGGAAAAGAAAAGAGAGAGAGAAAAAGAAAATAACAATTTGTACAGGTTCCTCATTTTCCAGTAAAAATACCCATGGCCGGCAAGTCGTTGGATATCAGGTATTGTGGTTGAAGGGGGCAGTGCCAGAAGACAGCACAGAAAAAC
This sequence comes from Lepus europaeus, assembly GCF_033115175.1. NCBI lineage: Eukaryota > Metazoa > Chordata > Mammalia > Lagomorpha > Leporidae > Lepus > Lepus europaeus. The sequence continues at coordinate 85,044,426 of NC_084827.1, read as the reverse complement.
ATACCCTGCTCCAAAGCACACCAGAGCTGTGCATGCAGAGGTCTGCATGGGAGGCAAAGAGCCTCACCAGTCTTTGCTTTTTTTTTTTTTAAGATTCACTTTTATTTATTTGAAAGACAGAGTTACAGAGAGGTAGAGAAAAGAGAAAGAGGTCTTCCATCTGCTGGTTCGCTCCCCAAATGGCCACAATGGCCAGAGCTGAGCCTATCTGAAGCCAAGAGCCAGGAGCTTCTTCAGGACTTGGGCCATCTTCCATTGCTTTTCCAGGTGCATTAGCAGGGAGCTGGATAGGAAGCAGAGCAACTGAGACTTGAATTGGTGCTCATATTGGGATGCTGGTGCTGCAGGCCAGGGTTTTAACCTGCTGCACCACAGTGCCAGCCACGAGCCATTGCTCTTGATGACCAGAGAGAAGGGTGAGTCTTGTGGGCTGTGAAATCTGTTCTTCAACCATATCTAAGTTTTTTCCCCCAAATATCAGAAATGCCCACAGTGTGTTTTACAGAATAGATGAAATATTTCCTCACCATTGTTTCCTCACGCAGCCATTATGTTTCTAGGTTATCATCATTTAAGTTGCCCCTGACATGCTTTTGTAGAATATTTTATTTAATGTCCATGAAGACCACAGAGAAGCTTTAAATATCGGTTTACTCTCACAAAATAGCCACAGTCAACAGTTTCTCGTTTCAATTCAGCATTCAACTGGCATGCTTCCATGAGATTTGTCTATTCAGCCATATCATTTTTTCACCTTGGAATTCCATGAACAGCTGGACGATTTTCTTAGAGTCAATGCAAATGGCAAGATTTTTAGCTCTCCTTTCAACCTATTTTACAACGTGTAAGTCTCCTACAAGAATGTTTATTTGCACCAAAAATCTGCAACCAATATATTCTTCCAAGGCTGTTTTCAAAAATCAATGAATGGCATGACTTCGTAAGTCATCTTTAAAACCAACCCCTTCCTAATACATTTTGACTGTCTCTGAATGACCCATGGGCAGGCAGGAGACCTTTTATGTTCTCCTTCCTTTAAAAAAATTGAGATTGTTTTGGCTTCCAAAATGCATGCCACAGAGTAAACCTGGCTAACTAGTTCAATTTAGCTCTGTGGAAATGCTTTAGTGTTTATTTTATGAATTTTTGGTAATTACCATGTATTATTTTTATCTTGGAAATAAAAATGTGGAAAACGACTTCAACAGCTAGAACACATTACTAACAGTAGTGGCAACAGGAGTTTCAGTGCCAGGCCCGTTGGAGATGTAGGTGATGAGATTCTAGTAATGTTTACACTGGAAACTGAGGCATGGGGAAAGGTCCTACCAGCTTCAAAAATGTGTCACCAGGCTTTCAGAAAGTCAGTGCTGTGTTCTCACTGCGAGAATCATTGTATGTTAGACACCAAGGCAAGAGAACTGTCCCTAGGAAACTGTAAGGAGAGGCTGTTGATGAGAAGCCCTGGAAGATCTGTTCCTGTTTCTGAACTTCACATCTGTCCCCAAATAAGACAGATTAGATCCTATCGCAAATTATTGCCTGGAAGGTGAAAAGGATTGAAACTGAGAACATGATACAAGATGCTGGCCAGGATGCCCAGGGAATCCAGAGAGAATAGAGTTGGGACTGGGCATGAGGACAGGGGAGTCATGTGGTTTGTTAATCATGTGAAAATAGCTTCACCGGAACTCTGGAGAACTGATTGAGACGGGCCATTAAGGAAACTCATGTTTTGGAAAAAAGATTCTGAGATGGGGTGTAGAATTTTCTGAGTCCAGGAAGTCTGACAGTAATTTCATTCCACACTGCCACAGCAATTCTTCCTATACTTATACATATAAAATGTATTTGCTACCTAATATTTGCTAGGTATTGTGCATGACTTTTTAAAGGCATTATTCATACACTCTTCACCACAGAAATAAGTTCTACTGCGATCTCCATTTACAGATGAAAAAAGTGGAAGCTTAGGTTTGAGTGACTTGGCCAAGGTTACATATACTCCCAGGAAGTGGCAGAGCTAAGACCCACATTCAGGTTTGTCCTGCTCCCAAGCTAGATCTTTCTTGTTGCCTCGCCCTCAGTGTCTCTTTCCATACCATTGTTAGGGTATAAAATGAAACATGTGAAAAACTTTTACAATTCAATAACTCAAAGAAATACTAACATTTTAGCAAATATTTTGCAGTCTTTTCTATATGCACAATTTTCACATATTTATAATTATACTCTTTCTGAATATGTAAAATATGTATCCCTGATTTCATTTACCACTTCGCTCAAATTAAAAACAAAGCCATGAACCCCATTTCACTAAGTAAACATCATGTACACGTTCTATATAATCCAGCCGCTGCTCCAGAACACATATGCTGTTTCCCAGTTTAAACCATGGCAACAGAACTATCACAAACAATTTGTATCTTCATAAACTCTTTCCTTCTATGTTACTTAGGAGAGAATGGTGAAATTGATGTACATGAAATGTTAAAATGTATGAAGATTTGAAAGATCTTCATTCTTGGGACATGCTACAGATACTTTTTTCTCAATGTGCTGGCTGCTACATCACAACCAACTGCATATTAAGGATTTGATTCAATATACACGTGCCAAAATGGGATTCACCCCATTTCATTAGTTTTTTAGAAGGCCATCCTCCTCATTCCCTCGTCTACACTTGCAAATCAGAGATAAGGGTACCATTCTAAACAATACTTCCTTTTACTTTTGAAAAAACTGCTGTCATGGGGACAATTTTCAGAATTACCCAGCACTGAAACCTCGGACTTATCTCTGAGGACAACTGGATAGAAGGGATAAAGAAATGAGAGGAAAAAAAAAAAAAAGTTTTGGGTACTTTCTTTTGAAAAAAATCCCAAGATTTGGAGCACTTATTTCTAATTGATGTCCATCACTACAATCCCCTTGAGACCTATGGGTTTCTTTTCTCCTTTTATCTCTTTCACCCAGCACAGTTTTCAGATGACTTTCATAAACAATAAGCATCTCATGCAATTGTCTGGCATGTAATGTTTTAGTGGTTCTCGGCTTCTTAATTCTTTGGCTCTCAAACTCCAACTACTACTCATCAACAAGTAAACTGTCTTTCTAGGTCTCTTGTTGATTGGCATCATCTTTATTCTGCCTCTCTACTTTTCCAAAGAAGTAGAAAAACAGGAAAATGCAGTTGATCTATATTTTATAGAGCTAGAACTTGTTATTTATATCACAATCCAGAAGGTACCACAGGATCTTCTGGGGTCTTTAACTATAATGCCAGTTTTTGAAAGCAGCCATTAATCAATATTGGTGATTGATGGTATTTTGAGGTGATAGCTTATTCAGGATCCCTGGTCTCAAGCTATGATAACAGGAGCACTTGAACTTGAGCATGATTAAACATCTTTAGACTCTGAAACTATACAACCTATGCAGGCATTGTGTAATTTTATGCTGAATATAATCACAACGCTTTAAATATTCTGGCTTTTGTGGACATGATTTACATCCACCTTCTTTCTAGTCCAACTGTGCCATATTAAGCTTTCCTAGTTGGTAGCTGTTCTGCTTTGAGAAGAAGGTTTAATTCAAAGCTCTGCAAAAATGGTGATCTGTTCCGTTGACTGCAGAGTACGTAGGTCAAGTGGAATTTTTGGCACTTCATTATGTTCCCTGACCCTCACTAAACAAACTTGAAAATAGATATATTTGCAACAATTTGGAATAAACACTCCATACAAGTGTTGACGGTGGATTTTCTGAAGAACTACCAAATGCATCAAGACTAAGGAAAACATTCTAATGATTCTTTCAAACATGAATATATTTAAATTCTAGTTAAACAATCTTCTTATTTAGTCTTCTGAGGCTTTGATGACATGCCACGATTGGCTGTTTATCAAAAACTTAGCAAAAAAAAAATGCTTAACAAGATATAATCGTGTGCACACACTTGTGCATAATTAAATCCAGTTTATAAATTGATGCAGGGTGGAATATGGTCACACCATCCAAGAAAGGTTGGTAGCTGGCAAGTAACACTTCTTAGCCTCATCTACAGTGATACATCTTCAAATGTGAATGCTAGGAAGGAGATAAAATAATCTTATCTTATGTCTTAATTTAAGATTTAATTCATTAGTTTTTTACATCTCTATTAAACTGAACAAAGGTTCTACAATATGAGGAAATTCATTTAGGTGTGATAAACACAATCAGACTTTAGTTGTGAATACTGGGATTGTGTGACATGGTCATGGAGGAGCCTCACCCTTTGAAGACTAATCTGTATAGATGCTCGTGTGTGTGTGTGTGTGTATGTGTGTTGTAGGAGGGTTTAGCTGACTCTTAGTTTCTTCCTTTTATAGCCATCCTTTAAGTAAAAAAATACAGGAATAATTGAGACTTGAGTAATGGATATTTCTCAGGAACTCCAAGACTAGGTGTTGCATTGCATTGCAGAGGATACTTTTCCATTTGTTTTATGACTTTGTTCAGTTAAAGTTTCAGAGATAGGAACTCCAGTATTTACTTGTAATGTGAAACCCTTTTCATGGTGTGTCTGAATCCTAAGGAAAAGAATTAATATTTGAGGAATGCTTACCTTGTGCCAGGCATTTTATATGCATTATCTCATTTAATTCTCATAACCACAAAACATGATTGATATTATTTAATCCAATTTTACTTGCCTGACATAATAATGGGAAGGCAGAACGAGGGTTAGACCATAAGTCTCTCTGTTTCTTTTAAGTCCATAATCCTTTTACTAACCTAACCACACTGAGTTTCCCTCTGTTGCCATGATGTGGCAGTGATAAGAAGAGACACTCTGACAATAAGGGATGTTCTGAATTCTGGGACAAAGCTCCTCTCTGAGGATAAAATAAGAGAGAATCTAATATGATGAATTAGATTAAACCTGTTTCCTAATGCAACGTCTAATTCAGCAAGTTACAGATTATCCATACCATGGGTAACTATGCCATCATTAGAAAGAATAAGTTAAGTCTGTTTAATGATACAGAAGACTGTTTATATGTTGCAAAACAACTGTGGAACAAAATGAGCAGTACGATGTACTTTAGCAGTAGAAGCAACTATATGCACATACATATGTTTGCATGTACATGGAAATAGGTCTGGAAGGACATATTAGTTACTTCTGCTCTATAAGCTAAGAGTAACTAGTAAACCAATATCACTATTTAAGGGACAGGCCTCACGGTTGCTAATTTTTTGTGCAACTGCATGCATTTTATTCACAATTACAAATCATGTAATGGATTAGTTGAACAATCTGTAGTAATGACTCATTACAAGGAATGGATGATTAAGGAGAGTTAATCTCACAAAGGCCAAACAGTCCAATATATCTGATACTCTATCATCAGGCTTCAATATTACTATGTGTCTATGGTGGAAGCCAAAATTTCATCACTTGTATTGTATTCTGCCTTATCTAAAGAATTTGATAACAGAAGGCCACTGAGTCATTTAAAACTTAACATGTCCAAAATAGAGCTTTTAAACTTGCTCTTTTACTGAATTTGTTCCTCCTGTAGTTTCGCCCACCTTTGTATGTAGCACTGTCATTTCTACAACTGCCAAACTGAAACCCTAAGAGACACAACACACTTGGTTCCTCTTATGTGCAGGACCTCAGGTCTTGCCACCACCTGGCCAGCTCATCAGCCAATAGCCAGCCTGGTCTGCTTTCTGCTTCTCAAATAGTCACCCTTCTGTGTCTGTGGGGGATGGTTCTAGCACCCCTGTGGATACCAAAATCTGCAGATGCTTAAGTCCCTTATATAAAATACTGTAGTATTTGCACTTAACCTACACACATCCTATAGTGTACTTAAAAAATCTCTAAATTACTAATAATACCAAACATAATGATACTGTGTTGTATTGTATTAAATAGGGATTATCAACAAAGAAAAAGGCCTATACATGCTCAGCACAGATCCAGTTTTTTTTTTCTCTGAACTCTTTTGATCCATGTTTGTTTAAATCTGCAGATAGAGAACACATGGATATGGAGAACTGAGTGTACATTAAACTCTTTGGGGCCTGTGGGTCTTATCATTTGACTTTTTTCCTAGAATACTCTTCTCTTAGCTGTTTATATAGACAACACCTTATCAATCGAAACTGACATTTTACTAACGAGGAAATTGGGTTTTAGAGAGTTTAAATCACATATTTGCAATCACAGTACTTGGTACACAGTGGGACTAAGCCTGAACTCACATTGGAATCACTTCATGCTCTTTCTATTTCATTAGATAACAAAGTCAAGATGTCCCATCCCAGGTCCTGGCGCTGGTTCTGACAATCAATCAGCAAACATTTACATGTTGAAAAGGCCAGGAAAAAATAAACCTTTTAGAAGTCCCTTTTGTAAGTTCTCCTTCCTATCCGTAGTATATTCTTTAGCTTCTGCAGAAAAATTTAGGTCAGCTATAGGGGAAATCATGAGATGGACACATTTGGAAACTCTTAAGAGACATGAAATTAAATGTTGCTCATTTAGGAAATGACTATAATGTGACACACCCAGAAACCTTACAACTTACTTAGTTAGATGCCCAAAGAGGACTTTCATGGTGTCACGATTTGGTGCAGGGAGTTTTTGTACAAGAGACTTCACAGTTTCAACTCTCGTGTTGTTGTCTTGCTTTTCTGAAAAAAAAAAAAAAAAAAAAAAAAAGGAAAGTTAGAAAGAAATGAAATTTAATAGGTACACGAGAGAATTTTCTTAGAATTTTGGACTGACTTCGCAACTGGAATTCCTGATCAGTTACCAAAGGGAATAGGTGTACTCAACCTAGTTCTGGTGGAGTTTTATTACATGGGCTCTGAATTACACCATGTTAACATCAATGCAGCAACAGTGTGACTGTGACACAATATTCCTCTTAAGATCCAGTATTGAAATTTTTTTCTCAAATCTCCCATTTGCAAAGTATGATAGAGTAAACAATGGCCTTACCAAGAAGTCCATGTCTCATCCCTGTAGTCTGTGACTGTGGGACTGCATATGGCAATGGAACTGTGCAGGTGTGATTAAGTCAGATTTTGAGATGGAGAGATTTTCTGGATAATCTGGTATGCTTAAATCAGGTATTTTTGAGATGCAGAGATTTTTCTGGATTACCTAGGTAGGCCTGATATAGTAAGAAATGCACTTATCAGAAGGAAACAGGAGGTTGAGAATCAGAGAGAGAAGGTGATATGACAATAGAAGCAGGTAGTGAAAGATTATGAGATGAAGGGTCATGTGCTTTGGAATGATGATATCCTCTAACATGGAAAAGGTAAGAAAAAGAACCTCCAAATGTCACTGAAGCCTACCCACAACTGAATTTTTGCCCAGTGAAACTAATTTTAGATGTGTCACTGTCCCAACCCCAAGACTGTAGGAAATTAAGTTTGTGCTGTTTTGAGCCATTGAAATAATGATATTGTTACAGCAGCAGTAAGAACCTAATACATGAGGAATGTGTGATTCACTTACAAATGTCCTACTATTTGCTTAATTTGGTGGAAAGGCAAAAGTTTTTTAAAATGAGTTCTGTATTAATATTTCTCTGTGACAGACCTTGGTTTTACTGTAAAATAAGAGAGTGCAAAAAAAAATGAAAATAGAAATATCTGAATACCTGGTTGTATACATTTCTAACAACAGGGGGTTGCTGAAGACTTCAAACCACAAAGGTTGCTTTCCTTCATCTTGTTCCTTTTGCTTTTATAGGCATGGATGGGAAAACCAACTGAGTTACTTAGAACACTAGCAAATCCATCACACACTTTTAACCAGGACACACCCATGCAGAACTGTAATCATTTAATGAACTCAGACACTTCAGGTACAGTTGCTTAAGTATTTTCCTTTTCTATACTTTATTTCTAGCTTCCATCACAGACCTCCTGATCATTTTTAAAGAATCCACCACCAGAAGAGATGATGTGTAGGAAAATGATAGGTAACATGGACATCTACTCAATGGCCATCCTCTTAGCAAGATAATCCTGTGGAGAGAATGGCAATATACCTAGCCCAAAGGGGCCATTGGCAGATGGATTGGGCAGGTGACCAAATCTGGCCAATGAGGCTTAAGGCCAACTGTTATTGGGATTCAGTTTTCTCTTTCCTGGTTTTTAGAATATAGATGGAATAGTTGCATTGTGAGATGACCTTAAAAATTGAATCTATGCAGAATGGAACACACAGCCTGAAAGAACTTCCTTATATCTGTGAAGCAGTCAGAACAGTCTTGCACTTCTGCTGAGTCTGGTTCTCCATTTATTTCCAGCACTTAGCCTACTATCTGGTTGTAGTGAACATTCAAAATGTACTTGCAAATTCTTGAACTGAGAGGATGCCAGTGGGTGAAACACAATTGCTATGGTAGCCATCCATTAAACAATGCCATAAATGCTTTCTGATGGGCTGCGAAGTTGATGATCTGATTGGTGAGTAGTTCATTTATACATAAAAATCCTTATAAAAGTATATGGTGGTTAACAAGTGTGCCAATAAGAAACATTCTACATGAATAATATTTTATGGAAATATTTCTCTCTCCCTTTCTTCATTCACACATATTTGAGGTATCACGCAGTTGGAAAGAGGTACACACATGTCTGTGGATAAGTTGTACTTAACTCTTAGAGGGGAACTGCATGATGCCTCAGAGAGCTGAACTATTCAGAAGCAACATTTTTTTCTTACAACATAATCAGAAGAAAATTTTTTGAAAAAAAAAAATATAGGAAAGTAGTGCTTTCTCATTCAAATCAATACCACACCCACTCTTCCATAGCTGGTAAAATCAGGAAATAACGCAAACGCTACTAAGTGGGGGAACATCTAAAAATACAATTGGATACATTAAAATCGAAATGACACCTTTTCAGATCTGGTTTATTGATGTGTCATATTAGGAATTGGAATCAGCATACATAATACAGGAGTGGTTAATGAGCTAAGATTCATACACGGCTTACTAAAGATGTGTCAACTGTCTTCAATTGATTCAGTGAGCATCTGAAAGACAGCATTTACTATTAATATTTCTCCTTCAGCATATGGTTTCTCATTATCGTGAAGCACTGTAAGTTTTGAGAAGACTTTGAGATAGCTCTGACTTTTTTACATTATGACTGGGGTGGGGGAATGACAATTTGCTACTTACAGAACTGAAGAAGCTCTTAGATAAGGCATATACAAAGAGACAAAAAATCTTTACAGAAATAATGAACATCATAATTCTTCCCCATTTCATTTACATTTGCTTCCTATCCTCATTCTGTTATGATTTATTTCTGTATCTACTTTATGTTTTAATACCTCCATTTTAGTCCCAGCCTGTATCGTAGAGCCACTTCAATGTCAGCACTCTGAAACCATAGCTCCATATAAAACTTTTTGCCATCCAGTAGTGAGTCTCAACCATTTCTCACAAATGCTTACGCCTCATCCATAGGCCCCTCTTTTCTTTTTTTGATGATTATCTAAGTTGCATGTATCTATGGGGTTTCAGTATGGCAATGAGATGAATGTATACAATGTGTAATGTTAAATCAGGTTACTTCCCTATCTTTTCAAACAACTCAAACTCATTGTGGTCAAGGAGTTTCTTAGAAAACAACCCCATGCTACTTAGAGAAGTACTGTCTTTCCCATGGAGGGAAATAGCTTTTAATGTTATGCTAAAAGTCTGAGTTTATAGTTTTCTCTCGATTTCCTGCTTTTCAGGGTATGTTTTCTAAAATATGGTTTATGATAGTTACATTTGCATTTATCTGCGTGAAATGTTGCTGCTGAAACAAGGACATTTACAACCAAATGCCTCTTAGAAAAGAGATAAGATAAAGTTATATGACCATGGAAAGAGATCTGCACAGTGAACAACTGTGGGCCTGATGACCTCGGGGCACTTTTCCGGCCTTATCATCCAAGCGTTTGTTTTTCTTTACTTATTTATAGCCACACATTAAATCATATTTTAAAATAAATTCTGCTATGTTATATAGGTTCATCCAGAGGAAGACAAGACTGGATTCTCCCGGCACCCAATGTATAGGGGGCACTATTCATCTTATTATCTATAATTCTTAAAGGACAACTGTATCCCTTTATTTTAAGGAGGTCAGCAGTACCACAGCTGTTGCACTTCTGAAAGTTATTCTGGAATGTTTAATGTATCCTGTATGAAAAACATGGTAGTCACTATAGGTCAGGGCTATATTTGGTAAAAAGCAGTTCTCTAGTTTCCATCCAATTTCTACTTTTGCATGGTGGCCATTTCAGAATTTAGTTAGAGACAGCTTTCTTATAGAGAGGTGTGAGTAGCCTTAGAGAAGATTTTATTTGTTTCAGCATTACCCTACAATTAGTTACCAGTCTTTAAGGGTATGTTTTTAAAAGACAAAACTTGAGTTGAGGGTTGAGGAATCATCCAAAGTATGAAAACAATAGTTTAATGTCTTTAAATAGCTTACATTTACTTTAGAAGAGACAGTCTGGGAAAAATTCAAACCTCACAAATTGTTACAATGTACACATACTTCAAACACATTATAAATAAGAGAAGTGGTATACCATGAAGGAATCTGGAGGAACTGAGAATTTTTGCATTGCTGGATGATTTTGGACAAGTTGCTTAAATTTCTGATGCTTTCAATTCTTTACTTAAAAATATGGGGTAGGAGGGTGGCATTGTGGCATAGTAGGTAAAGCTACCACCTGCAATGCTTGTATCCCGTATGGGTGCCAGTTCGAGACCCAGCTGCTCCACTTTCCATTCAGCTCCCTGCTAATTGGCCTGGGAAGGTAACAGAGGATGGCCTAAGTGATTGGGCTCCTGCATCCATGTGGGAGACCCAGGAGAAGCTCCTGGCTCTTGCCTTTGGCCTGGCCCCACCTGGCTGTTGTAGCCATTTTGGGAATGAACCAGAAGATGGAAGATATTCTATCTCTCTCTCTCTCTTCCCTGCGTTCTGTAACTCTGCCTTTCAAATAAATAAATAAATTTGAGGGAGAGAGAGCAAGAGAGAGAGAGAGAGAGAGAGAGAGAGAGAGAGAGAATATCCTTTCTGTGGGAAAAATATAGGGGACAAGCATTTGATCTAGCTCTTGGCACACTGGTTGAGGTGCCCATATTCTACATCAGAGTGCCTGGCTTCAATGCCTGTCTCTGCTCTTCGTTTCAGTCTCTTGCTAACTGCAGATCTTGGGAAGCAGTGGTGATACTCCAGTAATTGGATTCCCGCCACCCTCATGGGAGACCTGAGTTCCTGACTCCTATATTGGCCTGGCCCAGCCTCAGCTCTGGCCATTACATGCATCTGAGGAGTGAGAGTGGCTGGGAGCTCTCACTTGTGCAGCCAGCTGCTCTCTCCCTCTCTGACTCCCAAATAAACAGAATTTTGAAATCCAGAAAAACTATTCACATCTCATGGGAATTTTGTGAAACTGCATGTTTTAATGCACATAACAAGTGCTATTTAATGTTAGCCCCTTTCCTTTTAAAATGTTTCTTTGTAATTGTCTTCTCTATGAGCTCTGACATCTGATTTTTCCTATTTGAAGATTGTTTCCAAAATCATGTAAATCATAAATTTTATTCTATACTGCCCCTTATCTAAAGGCAGGAATAGCTTGCAAGTATGCAATAGCTTTGTAAATACATAGAATGCTGTAAATTATCAGAGTGTTTGGTTAAAATTCTGAAGCAGACATAGTATGGATAGAAGCATCATAAACAAGCAATAACTTTGGCATTGAGGCTAAAGTGCAGTTGCCAATTCACAATTTTTCAAGATTCTGCACCTTCTCCCTCCAAAAACCAAAAAAGTTATATTTTATATTACTTTAAAAGGAAGGCACATCCTCCATGCCTGCAGGTGCCTGATAAATTTGGATTTAGGCATTGATTAGCTCTGTCAGAATGTTCATCTTGAAAAAAGAGGTGCATTATTTGTAGGAAAGACCCAGAAAGGGCTGAATCCTTGTGACTCAAGTCAGACTTGCTTTTCTCTGTAGTGGGGATTGTCCAAAAATCAGCACTGATCACCTCACTTCCAGTACACTTTTCCTTGTGTTCATGCTCACTCTTTCTCTTTCTAGATGTTAATACTATGTCTTTTTTGACCAAATAGGCCCTGAAATCCTTTCTAAATACTTTTTAATGGCAACATCTCTTTATTGTCAGTTTATGTTAGTATCAAAAATATTCTGGCCTACCTATGGCCATACGTATGGATTCCTGAAGTGAGGTAAGCTCCAGCTGAATGATAAACTTTAGTGCACTTTCCAGAAGTGAAATCTGGTCTTGGTCCAAGAGACAGTAGGCTATCCAGGACATGCTGTTAGAAGTAGTGTAAGGAAGGCTGGCGCCATGGCTCACTTTGCTAATCCTCCACCTGCGGCACTGGCAGTTCTAGTCCTGGTTGGGGTGCCAGGTACTAGTCCCAGTTGCTCCTCTTCCAGTCCAGCTCTCTGCTGTGGCCCGGGAGGGCAGTGGAGGATGGCCCAAGTCCTTGGTTCCCTGTACCTACATGGGAGACTGGGAGGAAGTACCTGGCTCCTGGCTTGGGATCGGCGCAGCACCAGCCTTAGCGGCCATTAGGGGAGTGAACCAATGGAAGGAAGACCTTTCTCTCTGTCTCTCTCTCTCACTGTCTATAACTCTCTCTCTGTTGGTATCTCTCACTGTCTAACTCTGCCTGTCAAAAAAAAAAAAAAAAAAAAAAAAAAGAAAAACAGAAGTAGTGTAAAGACAGCAGACTCATAGATAGGCAAATGCCCTAAACAGTACTCTGGCCTCAGAATCAGCCCTTAAGGCATTCGGATCTGGCTAAAAAAACCCATGAGAATTTCGCAGGCATGGAAAGCCAAGACACTGTGGCAAAAAAAATTACCTAAATGACCTAAATGAAAGATCTCTGTGAGTGACATCCCAGCAGAAAGAACAAGCCATCAAAGAAGGCAGTACCTTTCTCTGAAGGGAGGAGAGAACTTCCACTTTGAATATGGCCTTGTCTAAATAAGATCAGAGTCGGTGAACTCAAGAGGCTTCCATAGCGTTGGCAGCTCATGACAAGAGCCTTGGGTGATGACTGATGTCATAAATAAGAGTGTCAATTGTTAAATCAACAATGGAATCACTGTGCACCTGCTCCCTGTATAGGACCTCTGTCTTTAATGTGTTGTACTATGTGAACTAACGGTAAAACTACTACCCAAACAGTACTCTATACTTTGTGTGTCTTTGTGGGTGCAGTCTGTTGAAATCTTTACTTAGTTTATACTAAGTTAATCTTCTGTATATAAAGATAATTTAAAATGAATCATGATGAAGAATAGGATGGGAGAGGGAGTGGGAGATGGGATGGTTGTGGGTGGGAGAGAGGTTATGGGGGGAAAAGCTTCCATAATTCAAAAGTTGTTTATTTTTTAATTTTTTTTACAGGCAGATTTAGACAGTGAGAGAGAGAGACAGAGAGAAAGGTCTTCCTCCCGTTGGTTCACCCCCACAAATGGCCGCTATGGCCGGTGCGCTGCACCAGTCCGAAGCCAGGAGCCAGGGACTTCCTCCTGGTCTCCCATGTGGGTGCAGGGCCAAAGCATTTGGGCCATCCTCCACTGCCTTCCTGGGCCACAGTAGAGAGCTGGACTGGAAGAGGAGCAATCCGGACAGAATCCAGTGCCCCAACTGGGGCTAGAACCCCGGGGTGCTGGCACCGCAGGCAGAGGATTAGCCTAGTGAGCTGCAGTGCCAGCCAATTCAAGAGTTGTACTTAGGAAATTCATATTTATTAACTAAAAGTTGAAAAAAAAAGTAGTGTAAGGAACAATCTTGTTAAGAGCATCTTCTATTTATTTCCATATGTATTCTCACTCTGGCAAAGCACAGTGAGAAAATTATTATAAAGGAAATAATTTAGCCATTCCTTAAATATTTTATAGAATGCCAAACGAATGCATGTATATTTGGTTGAAGAAAACACTATTTATTAAGGCCTGTGGTGCAACCTGCAGTAGATAGAAAGTTCGTTCCTATCTTTGTCATTTTGCAATGCAAAATGGTCAGATAAAATACAAAATATGCCATAACAAATATTTCAGTATACATATCATACCTTCTGACAGAAAGGATCATCTAAGATGATTATTAAACTCAAAAAAACTTTTTTGTTGTTTGCTAATTATGCAAAAAAATTCAAAACAACTTAAAGTCTTACAAATCCATGAGTATAAAATTCTACTTAATTTCTGAGGGTCATCAAAATTATTATGCTTGACTTTTCATACATCTTTAAATACATTTATCGAAAGTGATAATATCTTTTCTTTTTCTTTTTCTTTTTTTTACAGGCAGAGTGGACAGTGAGAGAGAGAGACAGAGAGAAAGGTCTTCCTTTGCCGTTGGTTCACCCTCCAATGGCCGCCGCGGTTGGCGCGCTGCGGCCGGCGCAACGCGCTGATCCAATGGCAGGAGCCGGGTGCTTCTCCTGGTCTCCCATGGGGTGCAGGGCCCAAGCACTTGGGCCATCCTCCACTGCACTCCCAGGCCACAACAGAGAGCTGGCCTGGAAGAGGGGCAACCGGGACAGAATCCGGCGCCCCAACTGGGACTAGAACCCGGTGTGCCGGCGCCGCAAGGCAGAGAATTAGCCAATTGAGCTGCGGTGCCGGCCCATCTTTTCTTTTTCATCTAATTATGTTAACCAAGGACCTTCTGGTACATTTATCTCACATTGGGTCAAATTTGGAAAGAGTACTCATGTTTTAATGTTTAAGAAACGTTTAATAAAGGATATTCTTTGGTGCAGTTGATCTTAGAATGATAACATTGACTGAAACTGACCATCCTGAAACTGACTCTGAAACCACACTTGCATTCCTTAGTTTACAGAGGTGTCCCACTTTGAATTGAAGAGGAGAGGAGTGGCGGACACCCCAGCACCACTCCTCACAGGAAAAGCATGACCTTATTGTCCTCCTATAGAACTGCTTGTTCTTCAAAGAATAGGTGTCATGGTGGTCAAGGGCATTTCTGTGACTTACAAATGGCACTGATTTATCCTTAGGCCCATGCTGAGAAATAAAAGCTTATTTCTTCAGAATTCAGTGCTCTTTGTGAAAATGTTCTTTAAAGTATACTTATTCATGTGTGTCTGACTCTAAAATCATCGTAAAGCACTAATTGATGTTAATACTCAACTCCATAGTTAAGCATTTTCTTTGTACATTTTCACAAGGGTAGAAATCTTACAAAAAATGTTCACGGTTTGAAGTTTTTAGTATATAGTATCCTCACACTTTCCATTGGTAGACAAATTAAATTTCTAGAACATTAAAAAAAATTCACTTGAAAGTGAGTAGGATCTATCTCACAATTAGGGAAAATGTGATCTAAGAAGTACTTCCCCTATATTTTAGTTTAAAATATATGTTTCTAAGGGAGTATGTTAAGCTGTATCTATACCATTCGTTTTGAACAAAAGATGTATGAAGAGGAGATAATGGTTAGTCATAGACTTTGTCCAGCCAGTTCATGTGACATGACCACAGAGTGACACTGAGATCAGGGAAGAGTTATTAACTAAATAAACATCAAAATCTTTTCAGTAATGGATTATAAAACAATTTTGTGATTCAGCTCTTTTTTTTTTTTTTTTAATTAACTGTGGGACTATTGTGAAGAAGAAAAACAGGCAACATGTGGTAACTTTAGTCAGCATTTCTGAACTGGGAATGATAAACACCTCTGCCTGGCTCTGGCATTTATCAGGACTGAGATATTATTACCACATAGAGTCACAGCATGGTTACTGTTATCATCGGAAAAAAGAGCCAGCTAATCTTAATGGTTTGTAAAGCCGTTACCTGCACTGGTCTGACATTTATCATGATCATTTTACCACATGGGTCCTACATAGCAAAGGTCTTTTATCTGGAAGGGACATCACTATGAATTATTATTTGCAGCTAGGTAGAAAATTGTATGTTGTAGATACCTTTTCTCATTATAAATCACATAGTCACATTTCACCATTTCCCCCAGAAAGCTGCTGAGCCTAGGTTTTTTGCCACAGCTTGCTTTCCTCTCCCTCCCTCCCTCCCTCTCTCTCTCTCTCTCTCTAGTTTTCTGAAAATATTAGCCATTTTTCATTAACGTCTTTGATATAATTTTTTGAAGAACCAGGTGTACATATGGGCATAATTTCATTATGGTCAGAGGACTTTACTGCACATTCTGTAAAGAAACTTCACAGTACTTGGGAACCTGAAGTTGATAAACCATCTACTTTTTTTCTTTAATGATCATTGTCTCTTCTGAATTGGTGGCCAGTATTTTCTGTTCTTGACCTTGTCAATAGAGTACTTACCAATATATCAGACAAAAGTTCTTATGCTTATTTGAAAAACTCCAAACACTCAGGTCATTTCTGGACTGAAATCTTGTGCCCTGAAATGCATTCTCATGAGGAGTAAAATAGTTTTGTCTTGTTCGATTGTGAGTTTTTAAGAGACTGTTAGAAAGTTCCTTCAATAAATTTGTTTTAAAAATGTGCTTGGATTCTATCTCTATCAATGTCCTGATGGCACACACTTATACATAGTATTGAAGAAATAGGATATTAAAAGGTTCAGTGTCTGAGAACCATGGCACCAAGTACCTAAAGTGAAATGCATTAATTTAAAAATGGAAAATTACAATGCAAAGCCCAAGTTGTTTACTGTGGAGGAATAATGAACAAATCCTCTCTTTTATAAAGATTGAGACAACTAATCTTCTGAAAGAGATATTTATATATTTTCTTCTTTCTCAAGTGTTCCATTAGGAATAAACAAGCCAGAAATTCTGCACTTTTATAATGAAGAGGGAGGAGAATTCTTTGCCACTTTTGCATTTAGGAAGAAATGTACAAGAAGAATGTGACCATTTAAGCAAATCAAGATTGTTTCAAATGGATCACAAACAGGACTTTGTGGGATATTTTATGCTAGCATGTGAAGCAAACAGTAAATTTGAAAGGAAGATTTTCTCAATGGTCTAGTTCTGATGTGTTTTTCCATTTCTTTGTGTGTTTAAAAGAGGTTGGATGTGGTGTTTAATATTGCTTCCACTCTTTTGCAAATGAGTTCTGGAGAAATGCTCACACATGAAGCAAAGCTGATGCGCTGTATTGCAGACAGCAGCTGGGGAGATATGAATGGAGAAGCCAGATTCTCTAGGCTGGTTTTAGCAAAAATAAACACCTATATTCCATTAAAAAAACCTATCATCTTCAATGTTTATGGGCATCAATAGTAGATCTTTCTCTTTTTGTACAGGCACTACATTTCTCTCAAATGAACCCATTGTTTAAGGAAAAAAGCACACTTTAATCTGAGGGAGAGTATTTTGCAGGGATATGCATTACATGGCCTACCTTGTTGCATTTGGTTCAATAATATTTCTGTATTACTACAACTTTCCTGCAAAGGAAACAGTTTCTGTTTCAGAGTTTTGTGAGATACATGTGCATAAATCTGGGAGTTGAGGAAGAGGTCATTTGTGAAATTAACCTGCGCTTTAACTGTTCAAAAGTAGTGACACATAATTTGGTTCAATCTTAAAGTTTCATTGTAAAATGGTGGCCTGATATTTCAAAATCTGGCCTTACGAAGCTAATGAATGGCTACAATGATGTAAAAACAAGCAAGCAAATAAGCAGCTAGCAAGCCCTTTTATTCTTTTTTCATTTCACAAGGACTCTTTTGTTCTGGTTTAACATCATCTGCCATTATTGCCTCAACTCCCTCCCCCGCCCCCCCCAAAAAAAAAAAAAAAACTGTAACCTGGGAGCATTTACAATAATTAGTGAGGAGCTTTGATGCTTGGATGTCTCTCCTTTTCTGGGGAACTGGGTGAGCTGTTGAGTGCTAATGAAAGTCCGGGACTTCTAGCAGTGGTTCGAGCCAGGCACAGCTCCGGCAGACGCTTTAAGCTTCCCACTGTGCGGCTGTGCAAGCTTCCCCGCTGTTATGTTTACCATAGTTTTAATGTCTGTGAAAAAATTCCTGATGAAACCAAATTATGTTATGCCCTTTTGTTTATATAACCGTCCCCTCCCTGCTTCCCCCAGCCCCTGCCCCAGTTTAGCAGATTCCCGTTGCCCCTGTCTATTAACAGAAAGCTCCTCCTCAACTTTGGGACCATCTTGCCACTTTGGTCTTGCCATGACAGCCCAGCTGCTTTGCAGCCTTCTCTGCAGAGCCTATCCAGAAGTTTCGAGAGGATTACACACACACTCTGCTCTGCTTAGGCCGCCTAATAACAGACATCCTTCTCTCCAGTGCATCTGAATTTCATCGGACAGAATATTCAAGCTCCAAATTTAATCATCTGGCATTGACAATACTAGCTTAAAATGCAAATGTACATTGTGAAATGCACTGTCTTTAAAGATATCTATTAAAAGACCTCAAACTCACTGCAAACTCAATCATGTGCCCTAAAAAAGAAAATAACCAAACTGCAGTGGGAGTTCTCCTTTACTTAAAAATGGTTATCTCAAAGAAAATGATCATTCCATTATATTGTAAATTGATGCATTCACCAAGTGTGATGTACAGTAAAGTTTTTTTATGAATATTCATGCAATTCTTTCATTCCATTAACAAGACTTAAGACAATGAGGATGCAACTATTCTCTGTTCAGAAAGTGGGGGAAAGTGGAATTAATAGCAAAAACAGCACTTCAGAAAGTTTAACTTTAATGTATCAAACTCCGGGTGCCAGAGTTTGAGGAAAATAACCAATAATAGCCATTTTTTACATATTTGATGGGACGGATTATGCAATGTGCAACTCTAAATGGCTTAGAGCACATTGTAGCATGGTTCCATCCCATTGGCTACAGTAGGGTGCAGGCAGATGGATGACAGTGACAGGGAGAGAAGTGCTTTTGCTTAGCCGTGCGTTAAGATGCCATCCAGAAGCTCTGTGCACTGCAGACACTTCATTAGGATGCCAGGATAATGGTAAACTACCACTCAGAGTGACACCCCATTTCCTGCTTACTGAGCGCTCCAACCTCGGCAGATGTCAACAATCTCACAGCGCTACAGAGCAGACCTAACTTTCCAGCCACTTTGACTCCAATTTTTTCCTCCTAACAGTGCCATACATTATGTGCAATATGTAATGGCAAACACCTCTCCGAAAACAAAATCTGCCCAGTTTGTTATGACCAGAGTGTTCATTTTTTCCCCCTTTACTGTAACACATGAAGGATAGTGAGTTAGGTAAGAGAATACGTCCATTCTCTATTCTCACCTCGAAATTTCTTCCTACTATTCCATTTGCGAATTGGTTCATGATATTAATTGTGTGATGAATTCTGATTAATAGTAGTTCACCTCTGATCCTGAAGGATATGACTGTTTCTTTTAATTAACGTCCATTTCAAAGGTAAGAGCTTTTGGAATTCTTTTGTTAAAGATTTTGCACTCAGTTTCAGTGTGGTTCCTTGTTGGCTGCCAAGAAAAGGCTGACTTAAGCATCTGGATGGTATTTCCTCTGCAAATGTATAACTTGAGGCCATTCGCACACCTCCTTACCAGCAAATCAAGCCAAGAGAAACTTTTTTTTCTATGATGTAAAATCCAAAATTCTTTTTTATATAGAACCTAGGTATGGTTTAGATAGTGAAAAAAAAAAAGATGAAAAAAACAACAACCAAATGGAAAAAATAATACTTTGAAAGCTATTATTTTGATGAAATGATTGATTTACATGTTTTTATCCTAAGCATCTTCTGAGAAAATGGCCTTGCAAATGGCAAGGCTAAAAATAAATATTCTCTTCTCAGGCCTGTTATCATTTCTAGGTAAAGACGCAAATGTAAAGAAGAACCCACAGGCAGAAGTCACACCCTAAGGAAGAATTTGAACGCAAACTTTCAATGTGATGCCCTTTAAAAAGAGCTGATGCAAATCTTGACTTTTGGTTTAAAATGGTATCTGGTTGGCAACACCTAACCAGCTCTTGGAACTTGTCACTAAATATGCTTGAATATAAAGAAACAGACCAACATTCTTAAAATAGGTTAAACTGGGACTGCCAGTCAGTCAAGGCAATGACAAGAATTTCAGAATAATTT
The DNA here is from genome assembly GCF_033115175.1 of Lepus europaeus. Lineage (NCBI taxonomy): Eukaryota > Metazoa > Chordata > Mammalia > Lagomorpha > Leporidae > Lepus > Lepus europaeus. The sequence continues at coordinate 85,024,251 of NC_084827.1, read as the reverse complement.
CCTGAAAGACATATTGGATTTAAAGGGAAAAGGACAGTGGTGGGACCACCTGAGGTACCGAGTCATTCCACCAGAAAGCCTGCCTTTCAGAACCATTCTTATCCTTCTTCAATAGTCCGATTTTGGAATGAAAGCCTCAAGCACCAGGCCAACCAGAAGACTGGGCAGTGTAGTCTTCCTTAACCCAGGGGTATTTAGTGTAGAGTGAATGCTTTCTTTCCTTCCTTCCCTTCTCACCAGATCTCCCTCCTTCCAACTACACAGCAAGATTTCTCTTTTACTTTGGATTATTTAGAAACCATAGTTTCTACAAAATAACCAATGATACTGCAGGTGGAAGGCAGAAAGGAAACTGTTAAAGAAACTTCCTGGCACACGAATGGTAGTCCCACATACAAAATATGTGTATATACAAAACATAGGGAGGGAAGTAGAGACTCACAAAATGCTGTTAGGAATAAATACTTGGAAATAGAATGCTTTATGTTCTTCACTTTTACAGTACCAGAGAGTCTAGGACTTAAGGCAGAAAAAAACTCAATGTCAGGATAATAGGTCATGAGAGAACAAACATGATGATAAGAATCTTTGAAAGAGCTGTTTATGAATTTGTCACATGGGTGTAGTTCCGAGGTGTGGCTTAGGCTAAAACTGAAGTGGAGGGTAAAAGGTGACACGTATAGAATGTTGGACACATTTCTACCTTTTGTGATGAGTAAACACAATGAACTTTCCAACAATGTGTGACCTATGAATAAACTCATTTCTGGAAAATGCTCACAAGAGCTGCAGAAATCTTACGATAACCATGAAAAGATTAGGAAACTATGTAATATCTTTAATAGAATTTGATTTATCTAGGAATCTAGCAAAAAGAAAAAAGGTATCAACACGTCATTAAGAGAAAACAAGGGGAGATGAAGATATATTAGGATAAGAGAGGATATAGACGATTTAAAGAAAAACAGTGAAAGGCCAATCAAATTTTGCTAATTAAATTAAAGGTTAAATTGCTACTGCAGAAAAATTTTATCAAGGATATGTATAACAAACTAGAGAAGTTTCCTTAGAATATGGAGATTTATAAACAATTATGTCACAAGACATGTTGGAAGTCTGAGAATTGAGAGATTAGCTACAACTTGTAAGTATACATAAGGAAAAAAAATACTAGAACATCTGAAAAGTAAAGGACAAATTTTAATAATTCAGGGTAAAATTAAAGAAAATTCCTGTGAGTATAAAAACTATTTCAGTGCCAACAATGACAGTGAGATTCTAAGAAAGTATCAAAAGTAGGAACATTATCATGATTTTTTAAAAAAGATCTATTTATTTGTTTGTTTATTTGAAAGGCAGGGAGACAGAGAGGGAGTGAGATCTTACATGTGCTGGTTCACTCTCCAAAAGACTGCAACACTCAGGAGTTAGGAATTCTGGTCTCCCAGATGGGTAGCAGAAGCCCAAATACGTTGCTGCCTTCCCATGCACATTAGCAGGAAGCTGAATCAGAAATGGAGTGGCTGGGACTTGAATCAGCACCTTGATGTGAGATGATGGTACAGCAAGAAGTGGTTAATCCACTGTGCCACAATACTGGCTCTATATTGATGTATTTCGACAAAACTTATAAACGGCAAGGAAAAACCATTTTCTTAAACAGATAGAAATGTGACTACATAAGTAAAGATTCAGGCTTTCCTAAGATTTTTCTCACAAAATTCTAAAAGAAAACATGGTAGTAGCTACTAATTTTAATAGGAAAAACCTGTGGGTCCTCACGAAGTATGAACCCACTCATAATGCTCTGTTGTATGCTGAGACAACAGAAAGACATTCCCATCTATGCAACCATTTATAATAGCACAGCTCTCTCGAAAGGTTCACTTGAAGGTTTATGCAAATCTACCAAGTGTTGAATCAAAATTTATTCCTTAAAAATTGAGATATTATAAACAAAACTAAGCATCTTTTTTTTTTTTTTTTTTTTTTTTTTTTTTTTTAAAAGGTTGTATTTATTTTATGTTTGGAGAAAGATTGTGCACAACTAAGCATCTTCTTTACTTAGCTGGGATCCAGAACACAGAAGGCCCCAGTGGATTATTTCTCTGTGGCCTCCACTTTGCTGTTGGTATCAGGAAATGCTTTGCTTGTGGTCTGCTCTTCACAGCTCAGGTGAAAGCTCAGAGTATGTGTGGCGATTACTTCAAACAAGGACTGGTGTTCACGCCAGACTTGTCTAGCAAACAGCACTATTGGAACATTGTGCTGGAGAGATACTGAAATGAGGATTTTTCTTCCCATTTTTAAAGTCAGAGCTGCAGAGAGCAACAGAATGTTTACTTCTATTGCTAAGAACCCTTGGTAAACATGGTTTGTATTTATAATTATTGTATTGAAAAAGCTGAGTGGGGAGCAGTTAAAAATCAAGTATGGTAGCTATTACATATGAATTTTCCTATGTTGCACATGCTTTAAAATTAAGTAGGCTAGGAAAAAACAAAATGAGAGAGCCAAATGAAAATGTTTCCAAAACATGATGATAAAATTTATGGTGATTTTCATTTTATTATTTTAACTTTTTTGTAAATTGCAAGTTAAGTTCAATGTATTCTTATTTTTTATCTGTAAAATGAAACAATTTAATGTATGTTTATAAAGTGCTTAGATATCATTATATTGTGGCTTTACTAAGGGGTTAACTGAAAAGAATGGTAGTAATATATCAGAATATTAGCCATGATAAGTTATCTTGAATACGAGAAATATAGATAGGTTTTTCTAATTTAAAAATGCATTTCTCATATTTTTAGTTATGAATATGTGTTATTTTGACCAAAGGAATCCTTGGGGTGAGTGTTTGGCACAGTGGTTAAATTGCCACTTGGAATACTGCCATTCCATGCCATAGTGACTGGGTTGGAGTCCCGGTTCCACGCTCCGTTTTAGCTTCCTGCTAATGTGCACCCTGGGAAGTTGCAATTAATGCACCAAGCAGTTGGGCCCAGGCCTTTCACATGGGAAGCCTGGATTGTGTTCCAGGCTTCTGATTTGGGGCTGGCTCAGCCCTGGAATTTACAGGCATTTAGATAATGAACCAGCAGATGGAGGCTCTCTGTCTGTGTTTCTGCCTCTGTTTCTGTCTCTCTGTCCACCAAAGAAGTAAAGTTTTGAAACAGTTAAGAAATAAAAACGGCAATTCTCTGTGTTTTCTAAGGTGACATCCTTTGGTTTGGTCTATGCCACCAGAAACTATTTTCACAGATCAAACCATTTTTCAGAAATCGCATACTAGACTTTCCTCGAGGTATTTATGTGGCAGCTCATCTTTTATTTAGTGCGTATATTCCAGTGTGAGTTTGCCACTTTCTTCTCATGGGTGAAAAAATTTGGGACCGAGTTCCCAGAGTGGAAAATAAGACCTATACACACGGTGTCTGTTCCTGAATGAGGCAGCAGGGTGTTATTTCTAAGTCTCAAAAGTGGGTAGCTGTTCACGTTGCATCGAAACACATGTTTTATTCTCATACCTGAGCTTTAAAGTCATATTA